>NC_141539.1:125387500-125535000 GCF_021556685.1 Rattus norvegicus | reverse complement strand
CATGGAAATTAACAATATTTCATATTATGTAACTATGAGTTAACTGTTCAGCTTTCTCAAAGCATCTCAACTTTTATAATCGGTTTGCTTGTAAGGATCCGAAAGCAGTCAGAAGTCAGTCACTCAGTCAGTCAGTCTGTCTGTTTGTATTTATTTATTTATTTAAAAGAGGGCTGGCCAGAAACTCACAGAGATCTGCCTCCCTAGCATTCGGATTAAATAAAGGCATGCATAGACACATTGCATTTTCTGCATGTATCCATAGGTATGTTTGAGTACGAAACAGTTTCTCCTGCTCTCAGGTGATTTGTTTGTTGAGGAAACTGGTTATCCATCCTGGAGATGTTACCCACCGAATCTTCATGTCACTTGCTCCTTTATTTTCTCCATCCCATTATTTCTTGTAACCTGATGGTAGATCTAAAGAGCTGATAGGATCTAACTATACTTTTTGTCGTTGTTGAAGGTGGCTTGTTTGAAGTGCTGCACAAACGATATTAAATCATGTCAGGGGGGTCCAATCTTTGATTTCAGTGACATTAAGAGGGTTGGTGTTGGGCATCAGATCTGGGACTAGAGTTAAGATGGTTGTGAGCCTCTGTATAGATGCTGGAAATCAAACCTTGGTCCTTTGAAGCACAGCACCAGTACACTTAACCACTGACCCATCTCTCCACCCACACCATCACACCTTCATCTGATGATTTTGCAGTGATTTTTTTTTTTTTTATTCTTGTGACAGGGTCTCACTGTAGGACCTACAGATTAGCCTCCAGTACATAATCACCTTGAATGACAAAAGAGACTCAAAGAGCATAGGTTCTTCTGACTCTAGAACTTGCATTACAAACTTTTTATTACAGGGTTGGGGTCTTGTGATTTAAAGATCTTTGCAGTTCCTGGGATGCTTCATGGGGTAAGAAACTCCCAGGAAAACCTCATCACCTTAAATGCCATTCTTACCTATGTTTGCTGGTGCTTTTGTATAAGTGAGTTTGAGCTTCCAGCAACCAGAAAATGGGGGTCCTAATCAAAATGAATGGCTTATTCTCAAAAGAACAAATGTCTTCATTAATATGATTGCTAACTTATTTTTACCACCGGCCCTAGAAATGCTGTTCGAATGGTTACCCTTGGAAGAGTGGCCCCTCATTTCTTTTTCTTTTTTCTTTTTTTTCTTTTTTCTTCTTTTCGGAGCTGGGGACTGAACCCAGGGCCTTGCGGTTGCTAGGCAAGTGCTCTACCACTGAGCTAAATCCCCAACCCCTGGCTCCTCATTTCTTAAACAGACTAGAAGTTGTGCTACATTATTAGGACAAGTTACAGAAATGGATATTGAGTTTGAATGAGATACCTACTTACCCAGTTTTTAAATTTAAGCTTATTCATGCTGGTTTGCCCCTCTGTCTTTGGTGGAACTGAACACAGGCCTTTTCAGTAGAGATGGAGAGTTAGTAGAGTAAACTTATCACAGAGGCAAGTCAGTTGAGTCCTTGGTGACAGGATGCTAGCTTACCTCTGTTAGATTCCTCTGAAGGTACGTGTGGGTGCTGTGGGTCCCAGCAGTAGGTAGGCAGCAGGTGATGTGGTTTTTGTGGAGGATATTTCCCTCTCTTCCTTTCTTATATGTATGTCTGTTTGAGGTATAGTGCCAGGCTCTCAGCAGTTTCTAACCTGAGATTTCTGTGCTGATCCCCAGGGACAAAAGGTTTGCCAGTTTTCCCTCTTAAGCTCCAGATGCTTGCCTTTCTGCTTCTCCTTTCTATAGTATATTATACCCACTTAGTGATGTAAGTATGTATATATTACACCCTGCTTAGTGATGTAGGTATACACACACACACACACACACACACACACTCACACACACATTACACCCTGCTTAGTGATGTAAATACACACACACACACACACACACACACACACACACACTACACCCTGCTTAGTGATGTAAGTATACACACTTGATTTCTGTCAGACACTGTAAGTTATGAAATTGTAAGTAGCCATCGAAAGGGACTTACGGGGCTGGAGGTGGAGAGATGGTTCATCAGTTAAAAGCACTGACTGCTCTTCCAGAGGACCCAGGTTCAACTCCTAGTACCCACACGGCAGCTCACAAGCATTTATAACTTCAAATTAAAACAAAAACCAAAAAAAGAACTTAGCAATCCGATTAATAAAATGTCTTTTAGTATTAGATATCTCTGTCCAGTATTCTGTGTAACTAAAAATTGCATCTCACAGCCCAGGTGTCATCTGTCAGGCAAGGATATGATCAATTATGAGCATCATATGAGCAGATGCTGTCCTGCCCATCACTGTCTCCCCAACACTGGGAATTGTGCTGGGCTGTGTAGCAGGTGATCTAATGACTGAGCACACAGTTGCTGTAAAGAACAGAACAACTATATGATGGCTTCACCTTATGCTTCAAGTGGACTTTGGCCGTGAAGATGAAGATGGATGTCACATGCTCAGTGCATTTCAACAGATATTTATTGAGTTGTTTATTTTACGCTTTGGCATTGTAATAGAAGCGTAGGAGTGAGTAGTCATGGCTCCCACCCTCGAGCTGCTAATAGTTTGTAAGAGATGAGCAGGAGGAGCTGGAAACTAGGATGAAAGACTTGCAGACCAGTTGGTGTGTTTGACTTGAAGAGCGTGTGTGTGTGTGTGTGTGTGTGTGTGTGTGTGTGTGTGTGTGTGTGTGTGTGTATGCGTGTATGTATTTGTGTATGCATATATGTATGTGTGTATGTATGTTTGTGTGTGTGTATGTACGTATCTGTCTATGTATGTGGATGTGGGTGTTTTGTCTGCATGCATGTCTGTGCCACTTGTGTGCTGCTGTCCTCAGAGGCTAGAAGAGACTCTGTCAGATTCCTTGGAACTGAGTTACAAGTGATGGCGAGCTGCCATGTGGGTTCTGGGAGTCAAACTGGGATCCTCTGGGAGAGCAGCTGGTGCTCTGGACCATGGAGCCATTTCCCCAGCCCTGTTTGTTTTTTCTTTTTTTGTTATTTGCTAGGTTTTTTTGTTTGTTGTTGTTGTTTTTTTTTTTAAATGGGCCTCAAAATCACAGAGCTCTGCCTTTGTCTCCTGATCTGTGGTTGAAGTCACATGCTCTTGCCACACTAATAATGATTAACCTGTCCTTACCAGGACGACTTGGCTTAGAACCTTGTAGGAAGATGGACAAGCAGATAATGAAGTCACAGTTTGTAAATTGCCCGACAGCCTTATTTGTGTGCCTGTCAGGAGACTTTCGTTGAAGTACAGAGTAGCCCCATGGTATGGTGCAGAGCCCTGGAGGAAGAAAGGTACATCCAGGCTTAGATGTTTGCCCTTGTACCTGCGCCTCAGCTTCTGTAGGCCGAAAGCCTACAGCCAGGGCACCCCTGCTGTTAGTGTTTCCTGTGTTGAACTCAGAGATTTCTGTTTCACTGTTCCTTGGTTAAAAAAAGTAAAATCTGTGGATGAGGTATTGTCTTAGGGTATTAGTGCTGTGAACAGACACCATGACCAAGGCAACCCCCATTTAATTGGGGCTGGCTTACAGGTTCAGAGATTCAGTCCAGTATCATCAAGGTGGGAACATGGCAGCATCCAGGCAGGCACGGTGCAGGAGGAGCTGAGAGTTCTACATCTTCATCTGAAGGCAGCTAGCAGAATACTGACTTCTAGGCAGCTAGGATGAGGGTCTTAAAGCCCCCACCCACAGTGACACACCCACTCGAACAAGACCACACCCACTCTAAGAGGGCCGCACCTCCTAATAGGGCCACTCCCAGGACCGAGTATATACAAACCATCACAGGTATGGAAGCATCTCTCAAATGTTTCCAGTATTGTGACTTCTAACATGTATGTCCAGTTAATGTGCTACCACAAGACTGGCCTGTCAGGTGAGTGTCTCTGGTGATTTGAGTTCATAATCCAAGATTTTCCGTTTTTTTTTTTTTTTAATTAATTAATTTTATATGAGTGCTCTGCCTGTATGCTTGCCTGCATACCAGAAAAGGGCATCAGATTCCATCATAGATGGTTGTGAGCCACTATTACGATATAAATGATGACACAGAGGCTGTTTAATATTTAAAATCTTAGGTACGTTGCTGGGGCAATCTCCAGCTATTGTAACCGGACTAATCCTGGTACTGCGTCTGGCCATGTGGTCAGCTCTCTCCCACTGCTCATCTTCTCCTAGGCTCCCTTTCTTTGCCTGGAAGATCCGCCTTCTACCTCCTGCCCAGCTATTGGTTATCAGTTCCTCATTAAAGCCTACCAGAGACAATTCTAGACTGCCTTAGGCAGGTGAGAAAGATCGAATATTTACACAATAGAAAACCCAGTGATGGGCCCTAGAAGTGGCAATGCCAGAGTCCTGCCGGCACATAGCTCTCTGCTACTCACTGCTGTAAGAACCAGCAGTTAAATAACACATTGCATTCAGATCAGTATCGCAGAGACACACCTTCACACACTGTACCCCAGCAGCCTTGAGTAGAGCCTTGTGTTTCTTCACTTCTTTACCCGCCGTCACGGTGTACAGAGGGTTGGTGGCGTGATGATCTGCTGGGGTGCTGGGAGAACATCTCTCCCTGTACACTGTTTGTTCCATCTCTCTGAACTTTTCCTTTGTTTATGATAGAATCTGCTATGGAAATATTCTGATCTCAGTGAACAACAAGGACTATTTTCACTTAGCTCTTGCCAGGAATTAGGCCCAAGGGAAAGGAACCAATCTCAGAAAGAACTTGGAGACAGGAGGAGAAAGATTGTATGATTGTATTGCTTAACATTTACTGGAAGGACCTTACAATTTCCATGTCCGTAGAGTCTAGTACTTCCCTAGAACTAGTTTAAAAGGATTGAAAGATGTGTACGCCATACATGCTTGTCCTGGTGTTGGCCTACTGTGGACACTTGCATTAATTTTTCTCCTTCCTTTTTTCCCTGTGTTTTTAAATATTTATTTTCTCCTTTGGAATCTTCCCATCATCATTCCTCTCCTTCCTGTAAGTATTTGCTGAACGCCTGCTGTATTCCGAGCATTGCCTTAGCTGCTGGGACTATGGCAGTGAACTAGGCAGAGTCTTTGGGGAGCTTACTTGCTGTCTGTCTCTCTATTAACATGTAGTTACTGTGGGGGACTCGATTCCAGAGTATAAAAACAAACAAAACAGAACAAAACAAACTTGTGGAACTCAATAATAAGAGGACCATATTTAGAAATGTGTACAGGATTTGATTAGCTATTTCTCTGGAGATCATCCACGGATGGCCATATCTAATAAAAAGATGTTGACATTATTATCATCATCAGGGAAATTGAAACAAAGGCACAGCGAAATAACATCCCACCTGCTAGAATGAGAATTGGAAAAACAACCAGAAGCATTAGTTAGATGCATAAAAATGGAATTCTCACGTGCTGTTAGTGGGACTCAGATGATGCAACTATTTAATAACATACAGTCGTGGTAGTTCCCAGGAATATCAGCGTGGTTTCCGACATGACCTAGCAGTTGTCTAAATATCCACCCTGGAGAACTTGTATATATAAATGCTCTTAGAAGCATTGTCATAGTAGCCACAGAAAGGAAATAACCGAGTGACTGCTGGCTGATGAATAGACACAGTATGTTATATCCATCAAATGCTGTGTTATTTAGCAGTAAAAAAGAATGATGTAATGATATATGGATGTAGCTTGAATGAACCTTGCAAACCAGAAAGTGAAAAAAGCCAGTTAGAAGACAATGTATTGCCTATGAGTTTGTTTATATGAAAAGTACCAAGCCGGCAAATCCATGGAGACAGAAAGTGGATGAGTGATTATATAAGGCTGAGGAGGGAGGCAGGCGACAGAGCATGGCTGAGGAACAAGTCAGGGCTGTTCTTCACAGGAAGATGAAAATGTACAGTTATGGAGGTGGCTGCCACTCCTAAATATACCCAAAGCTGTTGTTGAATTACAGGGTTGAATTTCATGATACATCAGTTTGATAAGTTTGAAGTCTCAGCTGCCTCCCTCCATGTCCCAAGCCTTTTGCATTCTCAGCATGTGAAGGACCAGGATCTCTCTGTGGCTCCTCCATAATGCCATCCCATGCTTTTTTCTTTCCTTTCACAGTTAAGACTTAAAAACTCGGGAAGGACTCCATAGAGCTGTAACATAAGAAATGTAGATATAATCAATCGTTAGAGAGACAGAGAGATGCCTAGGCTGGTGAAAGTGCTTGTCACCAAGTGTGGTGACCCGAGTTCAATCTCTGGGCCCTATGTGATAGAACTCACACTCGAAAGTTCTTCTCTGACCCCCCCACCCCCAACTAAATAAAGAATGTAATAAAATTATTTAAAAGGTTGGGGGATCTGGAGAAATGGCCCAGCAGTTAAGAGCGCTGGTTTTTCTTCCAGGGGACTTGGGATCAATTCCCAGCCCCCACATGGCAACTTACAGCTGTCTCTAACTCCAGCTCCAGAGGATTTGACACCCTCATACAGAACCATGTGCAGGCAAAACACCAATGCACATAAAATAAAAATAAATCATTAAAAACAGAAGCTAGAAATTATAGATAAGCTAAAGATTTTAAAAATTTAATTGCACTATCCAGAAGTAATCACTATCACCAATACATTTTTAGTATTAAAGTTCATTTGTATTTCCAAAGGATACCGATGTAAGAAAAACTTTGCTCTTGACTACACTAGTGTAGAGCTTGGGGTGCTTCTTGAGTGGTACACGTCCCTCCAGATGGTAAGCATGTGGACACAGCATCTTGTCAGCTTGTGAAGCTGGACTAGAACTGGCCAAGTAGCTCAGGGTGGACTTGATCTCATGGTCCTGTCTGTCTCCGGTGTGCTGCTGGGGTTGCAGGCATATGCAACTGTATGACTGGCTTTCTAACTTTTAAGAGTTTCTAGATGGAACGTGAGGGCTGGTGAGGTGGGGCAGCAGGTGAAGACACTTGCTGCCTGACCTGACAACTTGAGCGCAATTCCCCGGACCCACGTGGTAGAAAGAGAGAACTGAGTTTCTAAGACCGGATGGATGCACTGAGATGTTCAGACGTGCATGAAAGCTTGTCTTTTAGACCACTTTCATTATGTGGCTTTTGTTTAAGCCACAGCCTGATATTGCAAGAGGATTTCAACCTTAAATATTTTAGAACGTGCTAAGGCACCATGCCCTGTGAAATAAAAATGTCATGGATTCCACTTGGTTTCTGCGGACTGCCCGATACTGGCTGATGCTGGCTGTGGATGCAGATGCCGGCTGATAGGATGGGTGGGTTCCTGGTCTAGAAGGCCTGTGGTACTGCACTAGTACATGTCACCTGTGGTACTGCACTAGTACATGTCATCTGTGGTACTGCACTAGTACATGTCATCTGTGGTACTGCACTAGTACATGTCACCTGTGGTACTGCACTAGTACATGTCATCTGTGGTACTGCACTAGTACATGTCATCTGTGGTACTGCACTAGTACATGTCACCTGTGGTACTGCACTAGTACATGTCATCTTTGGTGTATACTAGTACATGTCACCTGTGGTACTGCACTAGTACATGTCACCTGTGGTGCTGCACTAGTACATGTCATCTGTGGTGCTGCACTAGTACATGTCATCTGTGGTGTATACTAGTACATGTCATCTGTGGTGTATACTAGTACATGTCACCTGTGGTGTACACTAGTACATGTCACCTGTGGTGTACACTAGTACATGTCACCTGTGGTACTACACTAGTACATGTCACCTGTGGTACTGCACTAGTACATGTCATCTGTGGTACTGCACTAGTACATGTCACCTGTGGTGTACACTAGTACATGTCACCTGTGGTACTGCACTAGTACATGTCACCTGTGGTACTGCACTAGTACATGTCACCTGTGGTGTACACTAGTACATGTCACCTGTGGTACTACACTAGTACATGTCACCTGTGGTGTACACTAGTACATGTCATCTGTGGTACTGCACTAGTACATGTCACCTGTGGTGTACACTAGTACATGTCATCTGTGGTGTACACTAGTACATGTCACCTGTGGTACTGCACTAGTACATGTCACCTGTGGTGTACACTAGTACATGTCATCTGTGGTACTGCACTAGTACATGTCACCTGTGGTACTGCACTAGTACATGTCATCTGTGGTGTACACTAGTACATGTCACCTGTGGTACTACACTAGTACATGTCACCTGTGGTGTACACTAGTACATGTCACCTGTGGTACTGCACTAGTACATGTCATCTGTGGTGTACACTAGTACATGTCACCTGTGGTACTGCACTAGTACATGTCATCTGTAGTACTGCACTAGTACATGTCACCTGTGGTACTACACTAGTACATGTCACCTGTGGTACTGCACTAGTACATGTCACCTGTGGCACTACACTAGTACATGTCATCTGTGGTGCTACACTAGTACATGTCACCTGTGGTACTGCACTAGTACATGTCACCTGTGGTACTACACTAGTACATGTCATCTGTGGTACTGCACTAGTACATGTCACCTGTGGTACTGCACTAGTACATGTCACCTGTGGTACTACACTAGTACATGTCATCTGTGGTGCTGCACTAGTACATGTCATCTGTGGTGCTACACTAGTACATGTCACCTGTGGTACTGCACTAGTACATGTCACCTGTGGTGTACACTAGTACATGTCACCTGTGGTACTGCACTAGTACATGTCATCTGTGGTGTACACTAGTACATGTCATCTGTGGTGTACACTAGTACATGTCATCTGTGGTACTACACTAGTACATGTCATCTGTGGTACTGCACTAGTACATGTCACCTGTGGTACTACACTAGTACATGTCACCTGTGGTGTACACTAGTACATGTCACCTGTGGTACTGCACTAGTACATGTCATCTGTGGTACTGCACTAGTACATGTCACCTGTGGTGTACACTAGTACATGTCACCTGTGGTGTACACTAGTACATGTCATCTGTGGTGTACACTAGTACATGTCACCTGTGGTACTGCACTAGTACATGTCATCTGTGGTGTACACTAGTACATGTCACCTGTGGTGTACACTAGTACATGTCACCTGTGGTACTACACTAGTACATGTCACCTGTGGTACTGCACTAGTACATGTCATCTGTGGTACTGCACTAGTACATGTCACCTGTGGTGTACACTAGTACATGTCACCTGTGGTACTGCACTAGTACATGTCACCTGTGGTACTGCACTAGTACATGTCACCTGTGGTGTACACTAGTACATGTCACCTGTGGTACTACACTAGTACATGTCACCTGTGGTGTACACTAGTACATGTCATCTGTGGTACTGCACTAGTACATGTCACCTGTGGTGTACACTAGTACATGTCATCTGTGGTGTACACTAGTACATGTCACCTGTGGTACTGCACTAGTACATGTCACCTGTGGTGTACACTAGTACATGTCACCTGTGGTACTGCACTAGTACATGTCACCTGTGGTACTACACTAGTACATGTCACCTGTGGTACTGCACTAGTACATGTCACCTGTGGCACTACACTAGTACATGTCACCTGTGGTACTACACTAGTACATGTCACCTGTGGTACTGCACTAGTACATGTCACCTGTGGCACTACACTAGTACATGTCATCTGTGGTGCTACACTAGTACATGTCACCTGTGGTACTGCACTAGTACATGTCACCTGTGGTACTACACTAGTACATGTCATCTGTGGTACTGCACTAGTACATGTCACCTGTGGTACTGCACTAGTACATGTCACCTGTGGTACTACACTAGTACATGTCATCTGTGGTGCTGCACTAGTACATGTCATCTGTGGTGCTACACTACTAGTACATGTCACCTGTGGTACTGCACTAGTACATGTCACCTGTGGTGTACACTAGTACATGTCACCTGTGGTACTGCACTAGTACATGTCATCTGTGGTACTACACTAGTACATGTCACCTGTGGTGCTACACTAGTACATGTCATCTGTGGTGCTGCACTAGTACATGTCATCTGTGGTACTGCACTAGTACATGTCATCTGTGGTGCTACACTAGTACATGTCACCTGTGGCGCTACACTAGTACATGTCACCTGTGGTACTGCACTAGTACATGTCATCTGTGGCACTACACTAGTACATGTCATCTGTGGTACTGCACTAGTACATGTCATCTGTGGTACTGCACTAGTACATGTCATCTGTGGTGCTGCACTAGTACATGTCATCTGTGGTACTACACTAGTACATGTCATCTGTGGTACTGCACTAGTACATGTCATCTGTGGTGCTACACTAGTACATGTCACCTGTGGTACTGCACTAGTACATGTCATCTGTGGTACTGCACTAGTACATGTCATCTGTGGTACTGCACTAGTACATGTCATCTGTGGTGCTGCACTAGTACATGTCATCTGTGGTACTGCACTAGTACATGTCATCTGTGGTACTACACTAGTACATGTCATCTGTGGTGCTACACTAGTACATGTCATCTGTGGTACTGCACTAGTACATGTCGTCTTTCCGTTTTCCTCTCTTGCATGTGCAGAGTTAGACTGGCTGAGCAACCCAAGCTTTCGTGTTGGAAATCTCACGTCTCTGAGCCGACAAACTGAAGAGGTCCCGGCCCTTGCTTCTGAAGCGTCACCACTGACAAGGTACTTGCTTAACAGGTGGATTTAGCCTTGGGTTCTGTTCATAGCTTAGCTTCAGTGTTGTTCCCTAAAAACCCCGAGATGAAAGGGCCAAGCAGAGTTTGTCCTTTTGCCCACAGTGACCAGGCCATCTGTGACCGTCTTCTCTCACTTAACTCCTATGGAGTCTGCCATTCCCCCTTGGTATAGCAGTGGCAAAAGTACATGGCACAGTTAATGCTTATAATTAGGCCACGAGGGGAATTGCATCATTGTGGCTCTCTGGTAACTTCGTTGACCTCATTAGTGACCTTTAGAATATTGTTAATTTGGGTATTTCTTTAGTTTCATTTTCAACAAGGATAAAAATAGCTGATATAAGATAACAGAGGATAAAAATCTTCTAAGCTCATTGGGGAGTCGGGTGACACACATCTTCCGTGGCTGGGAGAGAAGGTTTTGTAGACCATTGAACTGAGAAGTGTACGTTCACAAATATAGACTAGCTGGCCTCATTAACACAGTGAGAGCCTCTGATTCCACACACACAGGAAGCCTCTGGAAACGGAGGCTGGCAACCAGAAGGGAGCTCATAATTGGTTCCTCTTCTCTGAGGAAGAAGAGCTGTTGTCACCTTTATAAAGAAGGACCATGACCACAGCGAAGCCTTTCTTCCCTTAGGATGTACACCGGGATAATAACGCTCATCTAGTAATGCTGCCCAACAGATTGATGCCCAACTGGCCGGTAGACTGCTTCCAGTACAGCTGTGTGCACAGGGAGGAAAGGGTTTCGAGCAGCAGTTCTCAACCTGTGGGTCACATCCCCTTGGGGGAGGTGGTAAAATGACCCTCTCACAGGTTGCCTAAGACCATTGGACAACACAGATATGTATGCCATGATTTGTAACAGTAGGAAAAATTACAGTCATGGAGTAGTAACAAAAATGACGTTGTGGTTGGGGGTCACCACAACATGTGGACTGCAGTAAAGGGTCAAGCGTTAGGAAGGTCGAGAAGCACTGGCTTAGAGAGTGCTAGGATCGATGCCTCACCTGTCTTGACTTTGGTTCAATCCTAAAGTCTAAGGTGAGTTTAACCCAGGAGGGTACCGTGCAGCGCACCGGCTACGAGTGAGCAGGTGCCGGCATTCATGCTGCTTGCTCATTACTTGTCTATGTGTGATATTTCTCGTTTCTCTTCTGAAAATAGTGTTGATTTTTCCAACAGGAGTCCGTTGAAGTCAGAGCTCTCAGATGAGAGTGACACTAATGAGAAGCTCACACAGATAAGCAAGAAAAAGAAGAAAGAGAAAAAGAAGAAAAGGAAACACCAGCACCACAAGAAAACCAAGAGGAGACACGAGCAGTCGAGCAGCAGTGGGTCCGGGTCAGACACAGAGGCTGGGAAGGACAGGGCTTCCCGAAGCATCAGGGATGGCCAAGAGTCTGAGAAAGCCCGGTGGGTCGATGCTTGTAGGTCCAGTGGTGTTTTACATGTGGTGGTTCTTTCTTGAGTGTTCCTGTCAGACATTTGGGTCTTCATTTAGTCAGTTGGTCAAGAGAGGACTGCTGTGCAGCAGAGAGCAGCCTTGAACTCCTGATCTCTGTCTCCACCTCTCATGTGGTAGAACTAATGGTGAGCGCCACCACACCTGGCCCGATTCTGGGAGAATTGGTATTGGTGTATTGGTGTGTGGGCCATGCACCGTGGAGCAGCAGATTCCACACTTAGAGAGGAGCTGAAGTTCTCTCCCTCGCCCTGGTGTGTTCAGTCATTCCTCTGGACACACATATCCCACTTTCTTTTTGGTTACAGTTAACACCGCTTTTAAATAACAGGTTTGTCCTTTCCCCTTTCTTTCTTCACATTTCTTTTGAAGCGCTGTGCCGATGACCATGGTTCTCCCTTCCGTGGGGCCTTTAGTTATCCCCATACCCCGCTGTGCCAGAGAGCCCAAGCCTTACGTGGAACAGTGAGGGTGAAGGTCCTGCTCTGTAGAAATGGACGTTAGCTGGTGCAGCGGCTGAGGAGAAGCTCCTGCAGTGATAAAGTACCCTGACCAGAGCAGTGTAGGGAGGAACAGCTTGTACCAGCTCACAGTTCTGGATATATAGCCTGTGGTGGCAGGGAGGTCCCTGGAGCAGGGGTGAGGCGGTGGATCCCCGTGTATCAGAACCACGGGAATGCCTGCCACCCCGCTGTCCCCGCTGTCCCTGCCGCCACCGCTGTCCCCGCTGTCCCCGCTGCCCCCGCTGTCCCCGCTGCCCCCGCTGCCCCCGCTGCCCCTGCCGCCCCCGCTGTCCCCGCTGCTGCGGCTGCCACTTAGCTCCTTTGCTTGCTTTTCTCAGTCCAGGGCTCAGCCCACGAAATAGCGTAGTTCAGTTGTAGAGATTCTTCCCACCTCAGGTGACCTGGTCAAGAAAAGGCCCACAGGTACATCCCAGCAGTGGTTCTCAGGCTCCCCTGAGCTGCCACCCTTTAATACCGTTCCTCATGTTTTGGTGACCCCAACTAGAACATTATGTTGTCGCTGCTTCATAACTGTATCTGATATGCAGGATACCTGATATGTATACCAAAGGGGTCTTGACCTACAGGGTGAGAACTGCTGGCCTAGAGGCTCGTGTCAGGAAGCTTGTCTCTAGGTGATTCTAGGTCTTGTTGATTTTTATTGTCAATATTAGCCATTACACTACCTGAATTATTCATTTAAGTTTTTTCTTTTTCTTTTGCTTGTGTGTTTTACAAGAGAGAAATTACATTTTTTTTCCTTTATGGCATACAAGAACGTAGCGCCATTGAGATTTTTGTGTCTCCCTGGGGACTGTGTACTTTTGTTATGTGCTTTGGAGCCCTGCTGATGTCAGAGAGCACTCTGTAGTTGAGGACCTGGAACCTGGCCCTGTTTCCATCAGAGGCCAACACTGCAGTCTTCTGGGATCCAGGTAGTGTCAGTGACAAGGGCTCAGGAGAACTGATTTGTTCAACAGTTCATAGCTTAGGGGCCATTGCTGCCACCCATGCTTGCTGTAGGAAGCATCTAGCAAAAACGTTCAGAACGGGCCACGTTTAGGACAGGAATCTTGGCTGCCTTGTTGACTGACTATTGTATTTTTGGCCCTCATCCCTTGATGTAGGGCCTGGTGCCAGGCATTTTCACTATGTGTGTGTGTGTGTGTGTGTGTATGTGTGTGTGTGTCTGTGTGTCTGCAGGACAGAGATCTGTCTTAGGTGTTGTTCTTCAGGTACCATCCACCTTTTTGTTGGCTGATTTGTTTGTTTTAATAGTACTCATCATACTTGCTTTTAAAGTTTTATTTACTTTTTTTTAAAAGATTTATTCATTTATTTTATGTATAAGAGTACATTTCACACACACCAGAAGAGGGCACTGGATCTCATTACAGATGGCCGTGAGCCACCATGTGGTAGCTGGGAATTGAACTCAGGACCTCTGGAAGAGCAGTCAGTGCTCTTAACCACTGAACCATCTCTCCAGCCCTTATTTTACTTTTGTGTATATCAGTATATTGCCTGCATTTGTGTATGTGCACGACATGCATGTCTGGTGACTGTGGAGGCCAGAAGAGGTCATCGGATAGATCCCCTGGAACTGGAGTTACAGACGTGTGAGCTGCCATGTGGGTGCTGGGAACCAAACCCAGGTCCTCTGCAAGAACAGCCAGTGCTCTGAGCCCCTGAGCCTTCTCTCCAGTCCCTGTTACTTTTTAACAATCTTCAGTCTCTAATGCCTTTAAAGCAAGCTACTGTCTTGTAGCTTTGGAAACTTTATTTCTCTCCCCTTTCCTAGAGCTGGTAGAAAATGAGTTAAAGGGTTTCCTAGAAGCACGCAGCTGGGGAGAGCACTTGCTTGGAAGGTTGTTCATCTCAGTTTACAGCACTCTTGTCATTGTACCTTTCTAGACTTGGGCTTCTGTAGCCCAGGCTTGCTTGAACTCTTGCCTCTGACTTCAGGCCCACCCACCGCCTCCAACTTCAGATCCAGCTAACGTCTCTGTTGTTGCTGTTTGTGAAGGCCAGAGGTCAGTGCTGGGTCTTCTCTGTGGTGGTCCACCTTATCCCTAGAGATCAATCAGTCTCTTACAGGACCTGGAGCTCACTGATTAGGTCGGCTGTTGGGCCAGTGAGTTCCAGGGCTCCTTTGGTTTCTGCCTCCCAGCAGTGGAGTTAGAGGAGTGTGCACCTTCCCCATCTTTTATTTTTTTTCTTTTTTTTCGGAGCTGGGGACCGAACCCAGGGCCTTGCGCTTCCTAGGCAAGCGCTCTACCACTGAGCTAAATCCCCAACCCCGCACCTGCCCCTCTTATGTGGGATCCCAGGTTGGGCTTCACGCTTTCCAAGCAAGCATTTCACTCACTGTGCGGTATCTACCCATTTCCCAGACAGACTTTTTTAGGTTATTTTATTGAATAATGTTTTTGAGATGAAATGGATTGTTCTAATGTTTCTCGTCGGCTTTCTTGGTGACTTCTGTAGTGTAGTTTTAGGAAAGCTGAGCTGGAAGAAGCGCTCATCTCCACACAGCGGGGACTCAGATATTAGTGAGTTGTAAAGTCTTTCTGTGATGTCAGGAAAGTGGGTTCATGGAGGGACTCCACTTCAGGGCATTGAGGGACAGATCCCTAGAGGTGACACCTGCTAATTGACCTTTGTCTCCTGGGGTGAGCTCTTCAGCTACCCAGGTGGAAGCAGCACTTTCAGAGTTCAGTTGTCACCAGGGAGAGGTGAGTGCCTATGTCCTCCCTAGAGGCGCTCTATGGCTGCTCTGTGGCTGCCATCTGCTCCCTGGGGTTGAGGCTCCTTCCTTTGTGGATGCGTTCACTCATTTCCCGCAAGCTCGCTCTTCTTTCCTTGCTCCATAGGGGTTGGTAGAGAAATCGGCAGCTGTCCTGCAGGCTTAGTCTTCTTCAGTACCTTTCCACCCAAGGCTTGCCAGAGTCTTCTTCAGTATGTTTCCACCCAAGGCTTGCCAGCCAGCAATTATTTATCAAGTAGCTATTTTGTGTCCCCAAAATGCCATTCTCTTATATTCCCTGCCATAAGGGGTCTAGAGGTGTCCAAAATCTTTAACTGTATCTGGGCAGAGCTACAAAATAAATTCTGTAGCTTTGTAACTCATTCTTTCAGAGGAAAGCAAAAGGACGTTAGAGGCCAGAAAACCTTCCTTTCCTCTCTTTACTCCATGGAGGTGGTTCCAGACATTTGTGTCTGGGCTGAACCTCTGCCAGTCTATAGATGGCTTCTCAGAGACAAGTCAGGGTCTTACTGGAAGTTCTCACCGTTCTGCCCTTTCTGTAGGAGGCCTAGGTGTCCATATAGCCCAGGTGAAGAAGACTCTGAGACCATGCCAGAGTGACACTGGATGCAGCAACTCAGAGTTACGGCCTTTCTTTTTTAAAGTACTCACTTGTAATAAAACCTTCCAAGACTTTAAAATAAGTCACTTGAAGAAAGGGCAGTGCACTTTAATGGAAAGGCTTGTCGCCTTGGGCCATGTGGGTGTGGTCTCATCCTTTGCCTAGTACTCTAGAGTGTCTTAAAGCAGGAACGATTTTTCTAAACAACCTTGTTTTGGAAAGTTGTTTGCAGTTGTAGCTGTGGTGGTTTGAGTGAGAATGGCCTCCACAGGCTCATATTTGAATACTTGGTCCCCAGCTGGTGGAACTGGTTGGGAAGGATCAGAAGGCGTGGCTGTATGGGAAGAGTGTGCCACTCTGGGGTGTGCTTTAAGTCTCAGAAGCCATGCCAGGCCCAGATAACTCTTTCTCTGCCTCATGGTGGGTCTCAAGATGTAATGTCTCAGTTACTGCCCCAGTGCCATGCTCCCTGCTGTGACAGCCATGGACTCTAACTCTGGAACTGCAAGCCTCCATTAAGCACTTCCTTCCATAAGTTGCCTTGGTCATGGTGACTCATTACACTAATACAGTAACTAAGACAATAGCTATAGGCATTTGAAGAGTTTTATATGCTTGCTTGTTTATTTCTCAGGGTTTATTTCATTGGGCCACTAAGCTGGATCTCCTTCTTCTTTTGTATTTTTTGTTTTAAAATAGCTTTTTACTAAGTTGTCCTGAGCTTATGCTCTTCCTGCCTTAGCCTCGTGAGTAGCCAGGGCTGCGTAGGCCGTGCTGCCAGTCTACTGAGAAGAAATACCCTAAAGGGACGACTGCATCCTTCAGGGCACTCACTAGGATGCGTTCTGATCTTTGTAAAGTGTTATTTCGGGGTTGCAGGCTTTGCTTCATTTTCAAACCCTCCCCACAGTGAAAGCCTCTTCCCTTCATTGTTTGTGTGGTTCTGTGTACCTGGGTGTGTTTGATGCCATGGGGGTTTGATAGATAGAGCTTACATATTTCCGAGGATGCCAAATGTTCCTGAAGAAGTTTTAAAGTTCCTTTCCCTTTTTCTTTGTCTGATAGTCAAGGAAGTAATGCTGTTCCTGCTGCTCCTGCTACTGGACATAGCTCCATTTGGCTGGAAGATATTCACACTCTGACAGACGTCTTCAGGACAGATAAGAAACCAGATCCTGCCAACTGGGAGTATAAATCTCTGTATCGTGGGGATATAGCAAGGTAGCCATTGTAGTCCCTGGTTTGGTTTGGTTTTCTCTCTTTCTTTCTTTCTCTCTCTCTCTCTCTCTCTCTCTCTCTCTCTCTTTCTTTCTTTCCCACCTTCCTCCTCTTTTTCTTCCCCCTCTTCTATTCTATTAGAAGTAACATCTCCTTTGAACTCCCTCAGCACTGTCTGTCTGTCTTTCTCTTGTGGATTCTGTTGCATTTTGTCCATTGTGGAGTTGTAATGGCACAAGGTTCTTCTGTATTCTAAAATGGACCCTTTAGTTGGAAGGTCAGTTGGGGTTCATTTTCTCACGGGTGCATAGCATAGTGCCTGGCCGAGTGGGTGTTCAATAGATGTTTGTTCGGGAATGAATCTAAAAATACCATATAGTAATTAGCTACCGTAGGGTGTCCAGGAACTGTGTTTTCTGATCTACATGCCATTTGAAAAGTGGCAAGAGCATTTTTATTTATTCAGCCCCATACATATGCCACTTAACAAATGACATTTGGTGCTAATGCCTTTGTCACATTATTTCTAGCAGACACCAGCAGAGAGAGTCATAAAAGTCGGGGGTGACATTTGCCTCAGTAATGAATTAGAACTCTTCTCTGTAATCTATCAAAAATATTTGAAAAAAGTGTGTGGGGTGGTGCACTGCTTTAATTCTTGCTGCTTGTGAGGCAGAGGCATGATTGCCAGCCTGAGGGGAGCCCAGGGAACTTGGGGAGTGACCTGTCTCAAAGCAGCAGCAGCAGCAGCAGCAGCAGCAGCAGTGAAACAAAATTTGAGCGTTTATTGACTCCCTGTGGGCAGTCAGGACTTGTAGGGAACTTGTACATAAAGGACAACGGTACGACCCCTGCTCTCACTTCCCAGGTCTTGAAGATCAAAGGTATTAACGGTATGATTCAGCTCTGAGACCTTGGAAGTCAGTTTTCTTTTTTGATTGTTTGGCGTCTGTTTTGAGCTCCGTCTAACCCAGGCTGGCTTCACACTCACTGTTCTAAGGAGGTCACTCTAAACGTAAGAACGAGAGGATTATGATACTTATGTACCTCGCCAGCATTTTACCTCTGACACCCCTCATGCTTGCGTCCTTACCCACCTGTCCATGAACCCCTCAGGGGTTTAAAACATTTCAAAGTGACCCACGGCTGATATACTGCCTCCTGAATACTCATATCAGTCACTAGACTTCGTTAGTTTTATGGGTTCCTTTGGTTTAAAATTTACATCAGTTAATCTTGTACATTGATGAACACCTGTGTAACCGTGGCCCCGTGACACCCATACGGTTCTCCACAGTCCTTCAGGTCCCATGGCATTTGTTGCTCTGGTCATTCTCATCCTCTGTCTGTCTCCTCTGCCTGGAATGCTATAAGTGGGACTACAGCAAGCCTGGCCTTTTCCCTCAGTGAGGCGTTTCTGAAACTTAGTCCATTTTGTGGCTTTACCGATGTTTGTTACGCACTCTCCTGTTGATGGCCACCTGGATTCTTTCCAGTCTTTGGCTGCTGAGAATCTTTGAGCACAAGGCTTTGTGTAGACAAGTGGTTTATTTTCTCTTGGGTAAATACCTTGGGATAGAGTTGCCAGGTCACAGGGTCTGTCTGTGTTTAGATTCTTACATATGAAGTGGATGTGGAAGAGATAGGCCTCAGGATGCTCAGTTGTATGTGGGGAAGGAATATCTCGTCTGGATTTCTTTTTCTAACTAGGTACAAGAGGAAGGGAGACTCCTGCCTGGGTATCAACCCTAAGAAGCAGTGTATATCTTGGGAAGGGGCTTCTGCAGCAAAGAAGCACTCACACAGACACCTGGAGCGCTATTTTACCAAGAAGAGTGTGGCATTGTTACGAACTGAGGGGATTGCCGTGTGCAGTAACCCTGAGCCCTCCTCCTCTGAGCCAGCCCCATTCATCCCAGTGAAGGACTCTGCCGATGTGGCTACTCCTGTTACAACATGGCTGAATCCTCTGGGCATTTATGATCAGTCTACCACACAGTGGTTACAAGGGCAGGGTCCAGCAGAGCCAGAGTTAAAGCAGCCAGACTCACAGCAGGAGAGGGACAGTGCTGCTCTTAAGGCCAGAGTGGAAGAGTTTAACAGGAGAGTTCGGGAAAACCCTCGGGACACGCAGCTATGGATGGCATTCGTGGCTTTCCAGGTAACTGTCCTAGTCCTCATACTTTGAAATGACGTTTCTGATTTGGAGAGGACCCATTTATTCTATAGCACTTTTCTGTCTGTCCATCCACCCATCCCACCATCCATCCATGTATTCATCCATTCGTTGGTACTGGGAATTGAACCCAGGATCTTGCATATACAAGCATTTACTACTGACCCCCACCTCCCAAGCTTTATTTTGAGCCAAGATCTAAGTTACTCAGACTGGCCTTCAACTTGCCGTCCTCCTGCCTCTGCCTTCAGTGTAGTTGGGATCATAGGTATGTACCACTACACTTGGTCCTGTCCTGTAGCCTGGGCCTGACTTCGTGTTCGTTGTAGCCTTTGACCTGAGCTTGCTCAGAGTCCAGTGAGGAAGCCCAACCATCCAAGGAAAAATGCAGCACTTTGTAGGAATGCTGGGTGTTATCTGGGAATGGAGTGAAACTTGAATAGAATGGTTCTTTTTTAGTAGGGGTTGGATTGTGAGGGTGTGGTTGGAGGGTTGGGTGATGAGGGGTAGGGTGGGTGATGAGGGACTCAGGGTCTCACAGATTAGACAAACATCTATCGGGGATTGGGATCTCAGCTCAGGAATGCAGTGAGGGAGGAGACTCACTGATAGTGAAGACAGGACAGCCCTGAAGTGCAGAGTACACAGGCGGAGGACACAGAGCTGAGAAAGGACAGGGCTGCTCAGAGGAGTAATGCTCCTGCCTCAGCACGCACAGCTTTGTCGTTTTCAATCTCTGCATTCTGAGGAGTAAGTGGGTTATGGCTGTTTTATTGTGACATTGGTTTTACCCTGTTCAACACGCTGTGTGCTAGTTATCGATGCATAAGTCCATGTTGAATGACACAGGCCAAAGAGATTCTCAGTGGTTAAGAGCCCTTGCTGCATACTCAGGAGGACCAGAATTCAGATCCAAGTTCCAATGTCACAAGAGACTATATATCTGTGACTCTTATCTCTAAGGTGTGTGTGGGTATGGGTGGGTGTCTGCACTCAAAAGAGGATTGCTGGAAAGATCCTGCCTCAGGAATAAGGCAGAAGCGTGATAGAGGAGGACACCTGATGCCCTCTTTTGGGACACACATATATACATACATACATATATACATATATATACACACAAATATATACAGGCACTTGTACTTTCACACAGTATAGGAATACATGTAACCAAATAAATAGTAATGAGTCTTTTTTAAAACAGATTTATTTATTTTATGTATACGAGTAAACTGTAGCTGTCTTCAGACACACCAGAAGAGGGCATCAGATCCCATTACAGATGGTTGTGAGCCACCATGTGGTTGCTGGGAATCAAACTCAGGACCTCTGGAGGAGCAGTCAGTGCTTTTAACCACTGAGGCATCTCTCCAGCCCATAAGTAAGTCTTAAAAACCCAGAATGACAAGGACAGACAGTTCTGTCTGGAGAAGTAAAGACAGAATATACTGTTGCAGGCACCAGAGGAACTGTCTTGTGTGTTTATTAAACAGAGTTGTCATAAGTAAGTGGTTTATCAACAAAGTCTTACTAGCAGCTTATTTTGAAAGCTAGAAACCCAGTGAGAGTCATGCAGGCGGAGCACTGTCTCACTGAGGAGTGTGTGTGTGTGTGTGTGTAGTTATGTTAGTAAACTGTTGTTCTTGTTGTTAAGGATGAAGTCATGAGGAGTCCTGGCATCTATGCTCTTGGGGAAGGAGAGCAGGAGAAGCACAGGAAGTCCCTGAAGCTCCTCCTGGAGAAGAAGCTGGCTGTACTGGAGCGGGCCATCGAGAGCAACCCAAGCAGCGTGGAGCTGAAGCTCGCCAAGTTGCAGCTGTGCTCAGAATTCTGGGAGCCTAGTGCGCTGACCAAGGAGTGGCAGAAGCTCCTCTTCCTGCACCCCAACAACACAAGCCTGTGGCAGCGCTATCTCTCCTTTTGCCAGAGTCAGTTTGGCACCTTTTCTGTGTCCAAACTCCACAGTCTATATGGCAAGTGCTTGAGTACCTTGTCTGCTGTTAAAGACGGCAGCATGTTATCCCACCCTGTGTTGCCGGGCACTGAGGAGGCCATGTTTGGTAAGGAGATAAACAGGAGTGGTTGTGTGGGAGGGTTTTGTTTTTGTTTGGCTTTATGCTTATTTTAGAAAGGTCTAAATTGTCAGAGCGGGGGTTTTTATTTCAAGTGTTACCACTCAGTCTAATTTTAACAGATTGCCCTCCAGCTTGCAGGGTGGGTGGGTGGCTTGTTAGAACTAGCAGAGTTAGGAAAGATGACTGGACCTCTTTTCTACTTACTCACCAAACAAACACATCTCTGTCTTAATCGCCTTGGTGGCTGGTGGTCTTAGCTGATGAGACCCCTAGTTGTAGGGTCTGGCAGTGAGGTGCGTGAGATGGGGCACGCACTTACATGTGAGCGACTGGAAGTAAGGGTTAATTCTTTTGACATGTTCTCACGGACTGTAGACTCAATCTTGGCAGTCATGAGATACAGCAGTCATCTCCTGTGTTAGATGGACAAAGTCACTCTTCAGCTTGGATTCTGGATATTTCCTTTATTGTGACGGTGTGCACATTTCTGAACCTGTTTGAGCCTGTTTCCTTATCAGGCAGTAGGCTAGCACTTGCTTTACAAGACCATTGTGAACTCGAAGTGAGCTAACGACTGTGACCTGCTCGTGACAGGTTGTTGAAACCCCTGCTATTAAGAGTTAGTTATCGGGGCTGGAGAGATGGCTCAGCGGTTAAGAGCACTGACTGCTCTTCCAGAGGTCCTGAGTTCAATTCCCAGCAACCACATGGTGGCTCACAACCATCTGTAAAGAGATCTGATCCCCTCTTCTGGTGTGTCTGAAGACAGCTACAGTGTACTTATATATAATAAATGAATAAATCTTCTAAAAAAAAAAGAGTTATCTAGATGTTACTCTAGAGACACAGATGCATCATCGCTCTAGAAATACTAAGAATTTCCCTCACAGACACACAGAGTCTTGTATGTGGAGCTGGAAGGTAACTTCCATGCATATGTGATGTCCTGACATGGTGATAATCCCTGACACCGAGATGAAAACAAGCGACACGGAGTTTTCTTTTGATATCAGATATTCTTCACTTTACTGTTACACAGCCTAAGGCTGTTTAGGAAATGGGATTACAGCACCGTGAAGATGAGCTGAACATTTCAGATGTTCAGATGTTCCGAACCTCGTTCTGTTCAGTCTTGGTGAACAATGCCATCTAGTGATAGATGGAGTTCAGCTCTGCCTTCTGACAAATGCGGTGCCGTCCCTTCCTGCCATTCCTCTTGCAATGTGAGCTTTGAGTGTCTGCTAGCTGTCGTTCAGGCAGAACTTCTGCCTTATTTTAGGTAATATATGGTTTTATTGTTAATATTTGTGTAACTGCATACAAAAAATAGAAAATCTACCTCAATTATAGTACTTTTATGACACCTTTTACTCATTTATTAAAAAGTATTAAGCTGGCCATAGTGGTATAAACTGTCAATCCCAGCACTAGGGAGGCAGAGGCAGGAGGATGTCTGAGTTCGGGGCCAGCATAATCTATGGGGTGAGTTCCAGGACATTAAGGGCTACACCAGGAAACCCTGTCTGAAATATCATAAGGTTTTAGGTTTACTTTTATTGATGTGTATGCATATGTGTCTGTATCTGCACATGTGTGTGGGTTCCTGAGGAAGCCAGCAGAATGTGCTAGATCCCTGGAGGTGCAGTCATCTACGTGGCTGCTAGGAACTGAACTCAGGGCCTCTGGAAGAGCAGCAGGTGCTCATAACTGTGGGGCCATCTCTCCAGCCTCTCCTCGAGTTTAAATCAGGACCCTGAGAGCATGACAGTAACTTGTAGGTGTTGCGTTGCATGTTGGGAGCTCATGCTTGCTCCCTTTGTGGTATCAACAAAGACCTGCCCCCTTCCACTCCTGTCTGCAGGGCTCTTTCTTCAGCAGTGCCACTTTCTACGGCAGGCTGGCCACTCGGAGAAGGTCGTCTCTCTGTTCCAGGCCATGGTTGACTTCACCTTCTTCAAGCCTGACAGTGTGAAAGAGCTGCCCACAAAAGTGCAGGTATGGCTCACGCTGTCTCTCAGAGGAGCTCCAGCGCCCGGGGGGATCCCTCCAGGGTGGCAGTGGGGTGTGCTGGGTAGACAGAGGGGGGGTACCTCCTCCCACATACACAGTCCACTGACGGGCTAGCTTCCCACCCCTGCTTAAATGCAGCCTCGTCTCCACAGTGGTGATGCCATTTTGAGCTGCTTGTCACTCTTTCTGTTTTGTCTGGGTTGTGTTGCTACCTCACCGTTGCCTACAGTCGCTGCTTGGGCTGTCCATGTGTCGCACGGGGATGTCCATGTGTCACATGGGGACATTTTGTCAGCTGATGAGACATTTCCAGTGTTCCTGCCATGTGGTAACATAACACAGCATAAGAGCTACGTGGCTATGAAACAGCCACTTTCCTTTGTCCACTGGAAAACTTGGCTTTCTGCTTTGTGAAAGAGTCTGGGGGAGGTAGTGAGAACATCTGAGTTCATTGTGAGCCCAAAGAAGAATTTTTGAAAAGTTTAGGTCTCATGTGAACTAGCAGTGAAGATATTTTTATTTTGATGCTACCTTTAGACAAAGTGGGGTTAAAGAATACACCTGTTAAGACTGGTGCAGCTGATTTTTAATTAGCTTTTATATAGAGCAATTTTAAAATGTGCTGTGATGTTTTAAGTCGTTTCAGAAGCGACTTGGGTGCTGTGGTGAGGGTCTGAGTCCTTCTCTCACCCTCTGCTGAGGCTCTGGTTCTGTGGGCGAGCAGTTGATGGTGATGTTTCAGACGTCTGTTAGAGCCCCAAGCCATGGTACAGAGATGTTAAATCCCAGCGGATGTAAATTCCCTGAGCATCTGCAAGCCAGCGCACAGAGAACTTCCTGTTCAGCAGTGCTCTGCATTTCCCGTCCAGCTGAGAGATCAACCATCAACGTAGGACAAAACAGGCAGGGCCGCTACACTGGTCTGTCCGGTTATAAACACTTATTACACTCTTAAAAGTCAGCCTTTGCTTGAGTGCACGTTCTGTTTATTTTTGGCAGTGCTGGGGATTGAACCCAGGCCTTTACAGTTGGTAGGCATTGAGTTGTTTATTGTTAAGCCACTGTTTCAGACACCCGTCTGCAGTCTCTCCATCCCATTTCCTGTGGTGACTGGCACTCATTTGCTCTCCAAGGCTCGTGTCAGCACACTCACCTGCCCTGGAACTCTTGGGGAGATTCTTCCCCTCAAGATACATCCTGCAACTGTCAGCCTGTGCTGTGCTCCCCAGAAACCTGCTTGCCCTCCGAAGGTTCCTTTAGAAAGTTTTCACTAGAGAAGATGCTTGGCTTCTGGAAGGCCTTTTGCTAGTGGATAACAAGATCAATAACAGGGTCAGTTCCTGCTCAGTGCTCCGTCTGTTCTGTTCCTGGGGATGACTGACTGCCTGTAAGCTGCTTCCACACACTGCAGATCTCAAGTCCAGGTGACACCAGGGCCTGGCCTCCAAATGCAGAAGGCTTTGTCCCACAGGTACCTGTGCCAAAGGCATCCATTGAGTTCCTACCGTGTGCTAAGGTAGATGTTAGCGTCGAGCAGTTACCTAAGATGTGATTGTCCCTACCCAGCTGCAGGCTCTTGTCACCAAACCTTGACCAGCCTTTCATAACCTGATCTAAGAAGTCACCAAGTCCAGCTCACACTTTAGAACTGTATACCAATGCAGGGGTGGAGTGATGGGGCCCATTTCAAGGCTGCCTGCCAAAATAATTCCTTGTTCTGTTTGCTGTGTGTGTCGTGGACTGACAGCCACCTGTACTTATTTGGTCCAGAGACTTGGGAGTTTGTGGTTGGTCTAACTTCTGTCCTTTAAACCTGAACCAGGTGGAATTCTTTGAACCCTTCTGGGACAGCGGAGAGCCCCGTGTTGGGGAGAAGGGAGCCCGAGGCTGGCGGGCGTGGATGCACCAGCAGGAGCGTGGTGGCTGGGTGCTTGTCAACCCAGGTAGGTGCTTCTGGAGAGTGGGGGCCTCCACTTGTGGGGCTAGGTTTTCCCTCCTCATGATTGTTTCTCTGTAGAAGCTGCTCAACTGAGGCGGCTCAAGAGCACTGCCAAGTGTCAGTGTCCAAGGGCTTCGGCAGACACTGGACTGCCGAAGCACCAGAGCTTAGTAGGTTTATACCCACAACAGAGCTTAGTAGGTTTATACCCACACCAGCCAGCAAGTAGGAACACAAGGCATACTTCTGGCTCCCAGTCTCTTAGCCACAGTTTTAGTAGCAAGAAGAGGGCAGGGCTCAGTGGAAAAGATGCTTGGTCAGAAGCCAGCTCGGTTGGGCACACACCGGGAACCTGGTTTTCCACTTAAATTATTAGGACTTTGCCTTTTAATGTTGAAATACCTGTAGATGTGCGTAGGATTGGAAATGTATTTGTGGGTGTGAGTGTACCTGAAGACAGAGAGTGCGATAGAGCATCCTGTCCAGAGTGGACTCCCGATTTCACCAGTCTGTGTGCCTGTGTGTGCCTGTGTCTTTGTGTACATATGTGCATGTACATGTATGTATACATGTTGGTGTGTGTGTGTGTGTGTGTGTGTGTGTGTGTGTGTGTGTGTGTGTGTGTGTGTAGGTATCAACAGGTGGTGCTTGCCTAGGCGTGAACATGTGTGGGGCCCTCTGGTGCTTCCCACCTTGTTTTAGACACAAAGTTTGCCATGGAATTTAGAGCATCCCACCTTGTCTAGACTCGCTGGCCAGCAAGCCCAGGATCTGTTGGTCTCTTCCTCCTCTCTTCCCTGACCCCAATGACGGGGTCACAGGTGTACACTGCCATGCCTGGGTCCGGGTGATCTGCCCTCAGACAGCACTCTACCCTCTGAGCTGTCTCCCCAGCTGCTATACAACTTTAAAAAAAAAATAGTTGCAAAATAAACGAGACAACTTACCACAGTAACTGCTCTGCAGAATGTGGATCTTCTTTCGAGTGTGTATGATATTTCCATGCATGTGTACCTCAGTTTGGCCATCCATTCTTCCTCGGGTGCACACTTAGGCTGCTGCATCCTTGGCAGTTGTGGTGCTGGGAACCTCAGGGTGCCATGACTGGGTCCATTTAGAGCCCTCTAAGGTGCACATTTGCAGGTAGAACTGCCCAGTCATGTGATAGTCCTGTAATTTTTTGAGCTGCCACCTTGTCCTTTACAGCTGCTGCCACCTGGTCCTCCACACCTCGGCATCCCTTGTGTGCTCTGTGATGTTTTGCGCGGTTTTACTCTTTTAGCTCAAGTCTCTGGGACACATCTGTATTGTTGCTTGTGTAAGGGTTTGTTCATTTTATGCTGAGGGTCAGTCTGTGGTCTAGGTAAGCCAGTCTGTAATGTACCCCAAGACAGCCAGGCTGTTTTGTTCTGGCTAGGATGAGCAGAGCTGCCCTGAGCATGGATGCACAGGCTTTGTTTTTTGCTTTCAAGTGTGAGGGTGTGTGTGTGTGTGTGTCTGTGTTCGTGTGAGGGTGTGTGTGTGTGGGTGTGTGTGTGTTCATGTGAGGGTGTGTGTATGTGTGTCTGTGTTCGTGTGAGGGTGTGTGTGTGTTCATGTGAGGGTGTGTGTGTGTGTGTGTGTGCGCGTGAGTACACGCATGTGCATTCAATCATCTTTCCGCAGTGGCGGGTGCCAGCTAGTGTTATAAGAAACCGCCAAACTCGCTCTGGATGTGGTTGCTGCATTTCCTATGCCCTGGAAGTACTTGGCTTCGCAGGCAACCGAGACTTCTTTATTCTTTAATCCTACGTGTTCAGACTTAGGAAACATAGTGAAATAAATGGCTAGGTATCCTAAACTAACAGTTTTAAATCAAGCTGTTACGAAAAGTCATAATTATGAGGCCACTGCCCAAAAATGACATGGGTTAACCAGTGCGGTTATTAAATTCCACTTCATAGTAATCACGTCTAGCTGTCTCTTCTTAGAGTGCGTTAAAATGAAATGAACAATTCAGTGAGTCACGTGTAGGTGGTGCAACCCTAGCGCAGTGTTCTTATCATCTCAGGGAGTTCTTTGGGCAGTGACAGCTAGAATGCTATTCCCAGGTTTTCTTTGTTTGCTTGTCTTGTTTTGTTTTTGTTTTTTTGTATCTTTGGTGAAAGCATAAAAAAAAAAAAACAATAAAAACCAAAGAATCACCATTTCCTCCGTATCTGCTTCTTTTTTCTGGGACTCTCCCTGCTTCCCAAGAGTCCTTGAGCGAGGGAGGTAGCCGGGTGATGTGTCTCTGGGTCATGTGGCCACATGAAGCCTGCACAGAAGGTGATGGCGGTGATGATGGTTTATATTCCGCTCCTGTGAACTAGGTGTCTCATTATTATCTAGATGAGGATGACGAGGAGCCGGAAGAGGAGGACCAAGAGATAAAAGACAAGACCCTGCCCAGGTGGCAGATCTGGCTTGCTATGGAACGTTCTCGAGACCAGAGGCACTGGCGTCCCTGGCGCCCTGATAAGACCAAGAAGCAAACAGAGGAAGACTGTGAGGACCCCGAGAGACAGGCATGTACCCTTCTCTACAGCGGAAAACCTGCCCTCACCCCTTTGTGTGTGTGTGCACATGCGTGCATGTGTGTGTGTGCGTGCGTGCGTGCATGCACACGTGCATAGTAGGCAGAAGAGAGCATCAAGTATCCTCCCTTCTTATTCTCTACCTACTCCTTTGAGGCAGGGTCTCTCCCTGAACCCAGGGCTCTTGAATTTCTTGGGTAGGGTGGAAGCTGGCAAACCCCAGTGATCCTTGTCTCTACCCTGCTTGGATCTGGGGTTACAGGCAGGTGCAAGGCTACCATCTTGTTAAGTAGATGCTGAGAGATCCAAACAGTGGGTCTCATGGTTTTGAACTCCTGAGCCATCTCCAGCCCCCGGGCATGAAGGATGGAGAGGGAGCTAGTGTTGATACTTCTCTTACCTCCTTAAATGGTTTTAGACTTGCTGTTACTGTCTGGCATCTCTGGGTATTTTAAAATAAAGGAAGATGTGTTACTTTGTTTGTTTATTGTTGTATTGAGGCTGTGTAGTCTAAACTGGTCTTGAACTCACGATCCCCCTGTCTTTAGTCTCCTGAGTGCTGGGATTGCAGTTGTGAGCCACTGCCCCTGCCTAAGAAGTGCTATTTTGGTGCCTGGAATTGATCATGTTTTACAAGATGTCAGCTCATTGTTCGGCTTGTGATGCATGTGTGTGTAGCTCAAGAGATTTCCTCAGTGGATGAGGCTCTCGTGAGCTTCCCTGCATGTGAGGTGCCTTGAGGGGTGCGTTGCCTCTTGTTCATTGCTTGCCACTTCTCCCTACATGCTATTCCATGGCCTCTGCTCTGGTAGTGAGAGCTAGTGGGTGCTTAAAGGCTATCTGGTGCAGGAGCATGGAGACCTCTGTACTGGCAACGTCTGAGGTGCCAGGAGTGGCCAGACTGGAGTTAGGACGGAGAGAGTAGGAGTGGACCAGAAGCAACGTCCGATGGACTTCAGCAGGCTTTGGTGGGCAGCAGAGAGCCTAGAGGTCCCAGGCCTTCCCTGGATGAAGCTACTGAATATCTGCAGGGAGGATCATTGTCTGGGTGTTTGAGGATTGTATAGAGTTCACAGCTGAGCTGGCTTCTGGAGCAGACTGTCTCACCTCCTGTCACTTTGCACTTTCTCTAATGGAAACCCAGGGGAGAAAAATCTCCTGATTAATTAATGGTTCAGTTTGATGAATCCTGGGCAGTCCGGTTTGATTGTGCTCGAGCTTGTTTCCTCTATGAGAGGCAAAGAAAGCAGTCAGTGTGACAGCACCTTGAGACAGGACAGTGTCCTTGGCTGTGTGCTTTGATGTGATGGTGTGAAGTCGCCTTTAGAGATTTAGCGCTCCTGTGAGCAGTTACAGCCAGCACCGTGCTCTTAGTGGCACATTACACAGTCCATTGCTTCTGTGTCTTCTTAACTATGCTCCTGTCTATCTGCCGCTATGCTGTTTTCATTTTCTGAAGGAACTTTCCAGAAAGAAACTAGAATAGTAAGTCCCCCACCCTAGAATCAAAGGTCCCTGTAACTGTTACCTGCCAGCCTAGCAGTGAAGTTGCTTGCTTTCCAAAGTGAACATGGCTTCAATGAGCCCAGCAGGTGATTTGGAAGTTGTTGGCTTTAGCCTGTTGATCCTTCCCTGTCCCCATGCTTCCTGTGTGTGTGTGTGTGTGTGTGTGTGTGTGTGTGTGTGTGTGTGTGTGTGTATGTGTGTGTGCATGTGTGTGTGAATGTGTGCGTGCGTGCGTGCATGCGTGCGCGCGCGCGCGTGTGTGTGTGTGTGTGTGTGTGTGTGTGTGTGTGCGTGTGTGTATGTGTGCATGTGCTAACAGCCCTCCAGGCTTCAGCTTGCTGTTCTCCTGCTGCCCATGTTACCTTGGGAGGCCTTCTGAGTTTTAGTGTTGGGAGAAAACCTAGCTATTGTCTATTTAAAACTAACTTCACTTTGACTGGTATTGAATTAGTGCTGTCTGTTCAAAGTGCTGTGAAACCTGTGGGAGCCTCCGTGTCTGATTAGCTGTATCTTGTCTTGCTTGCAGGTGCTGTTTGATGACGTTGGGCAATCTTTGATCAGACTTTCCAGCCCAGATCTTCAGTTCCAGCTCATTGAGGCCTTTCTGCAGTTCCTGGGTGTACCTTCTGGCTTCCTTCCCCCAGCCTCCTGCCTTTACCTGGCCATGGACGAGAGTAGCATCTTTGAGAGTAAACTTTATGATGAAAAGCCCTTGACTTACTTCAACCCTTTATTTTCTGGCATTAGCTGTGTGGGCTACATGGAACAGTTGGATTGTCCTCGCTGGACCAAAGGTCACAACCGAGAGGGCGAGGAGTTTGTCCGCAATGTCTTCCACCTGGTGCTGCCTCTGTTCTCAGGCAAGCAGAAGTGCCAGCTCTGCCTCTCTTGGTTACGGTACGAGATTGCCAAGGTAACTGCTGCCGCCGCCCTCACTGCTCACTCTCCCCCAATGCACCCATGTGCTACTCTCATCAAACTTCCTCCTTCAGACAGTCACCTCAGATGTGGAGGAGCAGCAGGCAGGCAGGAGACAGTCCTGTGCTTGGTGGCCAGAGCTGTCTGTTGTCTCTGATTATCCAGGCTCTGAGTGCTGAGGGGCAGCATCAGCCTAAGCAGGGTTAGAGGATCTAGGGATTCTTAGGATAGGAAATAAGCTACTTACACTATGCTCTGGAGCTGTCAGCTCAGGCCGGGTTCTCAGTCACTGCTCTGCCCTCTGCTGGCCAGAGTTAGTACTGACTCCTATTCACTTTGCACATTGTGTTCTCAATTGTTTTAAAAAAATATATCCTTTGGTAATTTCATACACAAATACAAGGTATTTGGATCATATGTATATAGATTCCATGCCCCCATCTCATGTCTTCTCACACTATACTGTATGACAAGTTTGAAAAGTGTTATTGGCCAAGTGATTGAGTTATCAGAAACAGGGGAACGAGACATGGGGTACGGCATGTTTCATCATCTCCCAGTCAGTGAGCTCTTGCCTTTGGACAGAAGGAAACTGGTCCATCTTTCGGATGGGAGGCGAGTGCTTGGAGAGGGTCAAGCCTGTGTGGGGGAATTGAGTAAAAACCTGGTGATGTCCGTGCTGGGCCCAATGGCTGTGGTAAACCCCGATTTCATTGCCAGATCAGGGAGTGTGTGTGGGCACCGCTGCCTTGTCAGTGCCTCCTCAGCCTGACAGACAAGGGGAGTGTTTGGGGGACCCAGAGTTGTTCTTTTCTTTTTACTGTAGGTCATTTGGTGTCTACACACTAAAAAGAAGAGATTGAAGTCTCAGGGAAAGAACTGCAAAAAGCTAGCCAAGAGTCTCCTCAAGGAGCCAGAAAACCGCAACAACCTCTGCCTCTGGAGGCAGTATGCACACCTGGAGTGGTTGCTCGGCAACACAGAGGATGCCAGAAAGGTGTTGGATGCAGCCCTCAGCATGGCAGGCAGCAGCGACCTGAAGGACCGGGAGCTCTGTGAGCTCAGTCTGCTCTATGCTGAGCTGGAGGTAGAGCTGTCTCCTGACTCGAGAGGAGCCACCACAGGCCGTGCCGTCCACGTACTAACTCGGCTGACGGAGAGCAGCCCCTGTGGGCCCTACACTGGGCAGGTCTCGTCCACTCAGGTTCTGAAAGCCCGGAAGGCTTATGAGCATGCGCTGCAGGACTGTCTGGGACAGAGCTGTGCCTCCAGCCCACCTACTGCAGAGTCGTTGGACTGCCTGGGTAGCCTGGTCAAATGCTTCATGCTCTTCCAGTATTTGACTGTAGGAATTGACGCTGCTGTGCAGGTGTACAGACAGGTGTTTTCCAAGCTGGAGGGCTCTGCTCTCCTGGAAGGCCCGGGGCCAGAGGACAGTGCCAGCTCCCAGAGTGTGACCAGTGTTCTCGAGGCCGTCACCCTGATGCACACAAGCCTGCTGCGATTCCACATGAACATTTGTGTGTACCCTCTGGCTCCACTCCGAGAGACCCTCTCAGACGCTTTAAAGCTGTATCCAGGCAACCAGGGTCTTTGGAGGGCTTACGTGCAGATTCAGAATAAGTCCCACAGTGCTAACAAGACCAGAAGATTCTTTGACACAGTCACTAGGTCTGCCAAGCATTTGGAGCCTTGGCTGTTTGCAATCGAAGCTGAGAAGCTGAGGAAAAGGCTGGTGGAATCTGTTCAGAGGTAATTAGTGACAGTCTCCTGCATGGGCTTCACAGACCTTTATGGGATGGTTGCCATGTTCGCAGGCCCGGCCACCCTGGTACGACTGCTCTAGTTGTGTCCAGTACAGACTGAAGAGTGAGTAAGACCCTGAGGAAGTGCCTCCATCCTCCTTCCTGCGCCAGGCTTCCACCTGACTGGTTTCTGGTGTCTGAGGAGCTGTAATGAGAGCATTGTGCTGTCAAGTGTAGACTGTAGAGGCTCTGGTGCCAGTACCTGCTCTGCCACTTGTCACCTCAACCTTGGGTGAGTTGGGGCAAGCACCTCATCTCAGGCAGTTTTCCCTCCTGTCAGATGGTAATCACAGAAGAACTGGCTTCGTGGGGCTTCCTCTCAGGTCCAGGGCAGTCAAGTGCGCAGCATAAGTGCTGCCCAGCAGTCACTGCGAGCCTCTGACAGCCCTCACTGAGGGCCGAGCCGTGCTTCCCATGTCATCTTTTGACATAGCTGCTTGTATCTGGGGGCAGCAGTCATCTTGGGAACATGTCAGCTTAGGAAGCATTCATTGTTCCCTCTGGAATGTTCGCTTTGCTGCACATCAGTGAAATCCTAGTATGCTAGGATTGCTTTGAGTGATACGTTACTTGGGTTTTTGTTTCTTCCAATGATAGTTTATTCGCTTGATCTGAGTCTTGTTCATTATAAGTGGAAAGGCCTCCTCTCTCCAAGGGAGGACCTTGCCTTCTGACGAATGGGGTGGTGTGTGATTCCTGGGCGGGCTCGGTGCAGTGAAGAAACTCATTCTTGACCGGCGCCTTTGCTAATGCCGTACCTGCAGCGGCTGCGAGCCTGCTCACACCTGGGGACAGAATTTCCCTGGAAAACGGGTCCAGGCTCTGCTGCCCTTTGCCATTGCTGAGTCTGTCTTCCCGCTGTGATGTCGGGGACAGAGCTTGCCTTAGAGTGACCAGAGTCCTTTCCTTGCAGGGTAGGTGGCAGGGAGGTCCATGCTACAATCCCCGAGACTGGTCTTACGCATCGGATCAGAGCTTTGTTTGAAAATGCAATCCGGAGCGACCAGGGTGGCCAGTGCCCGCTGCTGTGGAGGATGTATTTGAAATTTTTGGTAAGAAAAATACTTTTGGACTCTCTGCTTTTGTTTTGTTAAAGCCTCGTGTCTAAATCTATAAATAGAAGAAACGGCAGTGGTCTGTAACCACTGCCTGGGGAAGGAGGGCCTTATTTCTCCCCATCTCTTGGGCACTGGTTCATTTTTATGTGAACCAGATTGAGTAGTGTCTCTCCTTTCAGGATATTTAGAAGAATAAAATTTAAGAGTAATTACTGGGCTGTTGCTGTCTCTGAATTGTCTTTGTTAAGTTAGTGACTTGGAAAATGGTCCAAGAGCTTTTATTTCAGAGAAGCCGCCATTCTTGCCGTTCTATTCACAAGAACTTCCTGGTCTTGATTTAACTTTGTAATTGAAAAATAAGGCTCGGTCAAGAATGTGAAATGTTGAGTGACATGTGGATGGGTTCTAGCGTGCCAGACTGGGCTCAGTCTCCAGCACCACGGGAGAGGAAGGCAGAGGGAGACAATCTGGCCTACTTCTCAGAGGCCATGCAGGTGCCTCCCCGATCCACATCAGCCCTGTCTGTACTGAAGGCCTGAGGGACCCAGAGGCTGTTACCCAGTTCAGCTCTTGGTGCAAGGGGCCAAAGCAGGCATATTCTTAGGTACAGAGTTGTAGCCTTCACACTCATTCTTCTGTCTAGTGTGTGTGTGTGTGTGTGTGTGTGTGTGTCTGTGTGTGTGTGTGTGTGTGTGTGTGTGTGTCTGTGTGTGTCTGTGTGTCTGTGTGTGTCTGTGTGTATGTACATACATGTGGAGGCCAAAATTCAACCTTGGGCACTATTCCTTGGGTGCATTTCACTGTTTGTTTGTTTGTTTGTTTGAATTGAAATAGGGTCTCTTACATGGCTTAGAACTTACCAAATAGGCCGGGTCGGCTGGCCCGAGATTCCCAGGGGTCTGCCTGTCGCTGGGCTAACAGCTCTGTGCTGCCACACTTTGTGTTTTTGTTTGTTTTTTACTTGTATTCTGGGGATCTTTGTGCTTGTGTGACAAGCATTTTACCAGCTGAACTGTGTCCCCAACACTCAGAGGAATTCTTTAGAGCTGGAAGCCTAGGTTTATGGCTGAATTCCATGCGGAACAGAGGGTTGCATGGGAAGTTGGTATTTATGGTGTGTCCTGATTTGACTGCCTGGCAGCCTGGTACAGCTAACAGGAGACTCTGGCTTTAGTCAGTCTCTTCCCGTTTTCCTGTCAACCTTTCCAAGCAAAGGAAAGAGCTCTAGAGTGGAGTGGGGACACTTGTATATTTGGCAAGCTTCATATCTCAAGTGTTTAGATGGACACAGGGAAAGGCCAGATGACATTACTTTTACTGAGACTTCAGGGAGCTGGATCTGCGTGGTCGTATACAAAAAACTGCTGTTGATTCGAAAAGAAAGGTCTGGGCCCTTAAGGAGTTTGTGTCTTTGATGAGATAGTGTTAAAACCAAGGGTTGATTAGAGCAGTGCTGCCTAGCGGTTCCTCAGGCATCTGGGTGGCTCCTAGCACTTTAGTTAGTTAACTACAGTTGAGAGGAAGAAAGGAAGGAACGAAGCAAGAAAGAGAGAGAAGAATTAAAGCTCACGTGTAAGGAGGAGAGGACAGGGGAGAGCTGCTGTGAGGCTGCCGTGGCGGGCGACTAGCTTGAGTCCTCTAGACGTCAGCCATGCTGCCTACTGGTCACTGTTGGTTGGCTGTAAAAGAAAGGGAGTCAGACAAGCCGCAGCAGATAAGCCTCCTGCAGCCTCCGAGAGGGGACCCAGCTGTCAACCGCGTGTGCACACCAGCACTTTGAGACAAGCTGGTGGCTGTGTTGAGACAGTGGCAGCTTCTTCCAACACCCTGGCCGTGTACTTACTTAGTATTGAACGACATCTGAGTAGATAAGCCAGTCAGCCGTTATAGGACCGGATATGCACAGTGTGGAAGTCTCACTACGTAAGAAGGGGCTGTGGTATTTCCGGGTTGTCACCGTAGGACTTTCTTTACCTCCGTGTGATTGCTGCTCATCTGTTGGCTCCTCACAAACCTTAGGCCGTTTTTAGAAAGGCCGTCGTTTTCAGGGCTAGGAGAAAAGTCACTACACACCGAGTACTGAGGGTTCTCCTTCCCTCTCTACACCTTCCTCTCGCCTGGCCGCTGCCCATCTTCTCCCCTCTCCCCACTCCTCTCCTCCCTTAAGCAAAGGCAAATGGGAAGCTTATTACAGGATCACTGCAGCCATGGGACAGCCTAGGCCGCAGCTCTGCACCCTGCTCTAGACCCTGCAGGCTGCCTCTAGACTCTGGTGGGAAGTTTTACTTTCAATAAGTAATGGGCAAATTTGCCTTTTGATTTTTATGTATTCACTGTCTTGAGACAGTCTTGTTGTTAGTCCAGCTAGCTGGTTTAGGATTTGTTATCCTCCTGCCTCAGCCTCCCCTCGTGGATGTGCCCTCATGCTTGATGTGTAATGCCTCTCAGAGAAATGATGTAACTGGTACCCAGGGGATCCCAGTCACTTGGCTCTCTGAAGAGAACTTAAAATACTGGGTGACTCCACGTGCCAAGTCCTCAGCCTCATCTCCTGAGCATCTCACCCCCAAGCAGCCTCACTAACACCCGGATGTGAGTGTTATAAAGGGGACACGGAGATATCAAAATGAGCTAACATGCTGAGCCCGAGAGTGTTTTCTGGCCCGGGAACCACTCCCTGCTTGCCAAGATGATGTCAGCCCAGATGCAGGCTTTTTCCCGGGACCAGGGCAGGGATGGATTGTGCCATCGTAGCCTTGGCTTCCTGTCTCCATCGCTCACTCTGGTCTCTTCCTAACTCAGGTTTCCTTAGGAAACAAAGAAAGGAGCAAAGGTGTGTTCTACAAGGCCCTCCAGAGCTGTCCTTGGGCAAAGGTAAGCTTTAACCGCTTGCTGCCTGCAGCTTCCCAAGCCCCTTCCTGCCAGTCTCTGCCTAGCAGTGTCAGGGAGTGTGGCTTTGCAGGGCGGTACCTGTTCCAAAGCCTTTTCCTTGTGACACCATCCCACAGCACCAGAGCTCCCTGTGACTGTCCCTGTAGCATAGAGACGGTGCTCTGTGGGTGAGCCGCTTTCCCGACATTCCCCCACGGCGCCCAGATGCCCATGTCCTACCCAGACCGAGAGATGCTGGCAAACCAGACGGGGCCCCTGCCGACCCTGCTGAGCAAGTCTGCCATTCCGTGTCCCCTGGACATCGCAGAGCTGCCTGAGCTCTTCTCAGCAGGGCAGAGCGTGACCCTACTTGATCCTGGGACTTGTTCATGCTTACAGTGGAGTTGGTCTTTCCTCTGCCACTAGGTGCTGTACATGGACGCCGTGGAGTATTTCCCAGAGGAGCTGCAGGAGATCCTGGATGTGATGACTGAGAAGGAGCTCCGTGTGCGCCTGCCCCTCGAGGAGCTGGAGCTGCTGCTGGAGGATTAGACTAGGGCTGTGCAGCCTGCAGAGCCCAGAGCCGCAGCCTCTCGAGGCCTTCCTCCATGGTCTGGTGGGGTTTGGGTGCATCGCTTTACATATTATATATGTGATCTCTGTACAGACGGAGATGCCAGTGATAAACCTTTTGTGGTTGACATGTATGTACCTCCTTATTCCCTCTGTCCACCACACTTGGCCCCTCACACTGCTTGTGTCCAGGATCCTGGTCTCGGCCTCTGACCCTGGAGTGCCACTGAGATCTCCCTCCTCCCCTGGGCTGATGAGCAGAGATACATAGTTCTCTCTCTGCCACCCAGAACAGGAGATGGTTGTTTACTATTTCCTGTCTTGGGTCATAGGTGTGGCAAGTTTATTATTATTTCTCTAGCCTTGCTCTGGTGACAGCTGTCTTTGGGGGTCCATAGGGACCCTTGGGTCTGCCTTTCACTGGAGCCCAGCTGATCATGTGCTCAGTACGGTGTGCAAATCCTTGGGCAGCACCCTCTGTAGGAACCTTGCTGTCACGTGACCTCAGAGCAGAGTCTGTTCCCAACAGCCGACCTCACCTGGTGTAGAGCACCTGTCTTGAGAATGCAGTCACTTTTTACTGAGGGGCAGCTCTGTAGCACAGCTTCTGCCCATGGCTGTTTAGCTTGGCTGGAGGGATGGCTTGCCTGTATTTACGGCAGGAATGCCCACAGGGATTGCAGAGCTGCTTTCTGGATATTTTGAAACAGGGTGGCCTTGAACTCTTGCTTCTCCTGCACTTGCCTCCTGGGCATTAATATTCTATTTCTGCTTATGTTGGGATTTAGACACCGGCCTTACACTGTCCTGTAGATGGCTCCCCCTTCTGTGTACACGTTTCTTACCCTTGGTCTCGGACACTCCAAGCCTAGTGGCATCCTCAGGGCTGAATTTTGAAGCTGTTTAGCTTCTCATGGAGACCATCTAAGCAGACTACCCACTCTGCACAGCCACCTACATGGAGATATCCCTGGGTGGACAGGAACTCCTCCCCACGCCCAGGTAGCCACACCCTAGACCTGGAACCTGTGAATATCCTGTAGAGTCCGGGATGCACATGAGGTCCACAGAGGCAGAAGGAGCATTGAGAAGTTAATGCCAGTCACACCTATACAATTAAGTCTGGACTATACATGAAGCCTGGGCTACATTTGAAGATCTTAATGGCAGAAATCAAGTGAGAAGGCTGTCCTGGGGTGTCAGTCTGGTCAGGAGACTCTTGGAAGGTGAAAAAGGAAAGTAGAAAGGGGTGGAGAGGGAGAGAAAATAAAAGAGGACCCAGAGCTTGACCTGCTCTTCTAACTTTGAAGATGGAGGGTGCTAGGATCCAGGAGTCAGGGTGGCCTCTACAAGGTGGGAAAGGCCCTCAGTTGCCAGCCAGTACTGACCACAGCCCATGGCTATAAGGAGCTGACCACTCAGACCTCAAGGAAACTATTTTTCTCTCTCGAGCATTCAGAAAGGGGTACAGTAGATATCAAGACAGTAGCTTTCTGAGTGGTCTTTCGACAACCTATACACTAAGATAAATTTGTACCTGAGTCATGGTGGCAAAAGGAGAGGAAGAGGCCTTCCCTCCATAGGCCACCTACCTCCTTGTGGCTGTAAGGAACCATCTGTTAAAGGAAATACTAAGTGTTGAGGTTTATGAACCCAGAACTGAGGCAGGCATAGTTGGGAAAAGATTCTTCACTGACTCCTCAGGGATCTCCCCCTCTTGGGAACACGCACGGCCCAATGTGGAGGCTCTAGTTAGCCCACAGTAAAGCAGTTCCTTCAGCCACATTAACTTAGCCTTTTCCATTCAAAGACCATTGGCCTTGTGGCTCCACCTGAGGCACTGCTTTGGAAATACGAAGTGGGCTCCTTGTGGTTGCCAATGGGCTTCCCTAATACAGGGTCCCCCCATCTGCTGCAGTGAAAGTGCACGCTTATGCTGACTACCTTCCTGTCAACTTGACAGAAGCCAGTCTCTTGGGAGATGGAACTTTACAGAGAAAGTGCCTCCATCAGATCGGCCTGTCTTAAGTCTATGGGATTTTCTTAATAAATGAATGATTTGTGGGGTTGGGGATTTAGCTCAGTGGTAGAGCGCTTGCCTAGGAAGCGCAAGGCCCTGGGTTCGGTCCCCAGCTCCGAAAAAAAAAAAAAGAACCAAAAAAAAAAAAAAAAAAAAAAAAAAGAATGATTTATGTGGGAGGTGCTGCCCCTAGGCAGGCAGTTCTGCAGTACATGAGAGAGCAGACTGATTCCATGGTGAGTAGATTCCACCACGGCTTCTGCTTCCGTTCCTTTCTCCAGGTTCCCGCCCTCCCTGACTTCCCATCACGATGGACTGTAAGCTGTGAGGAGATGAACTCTTCCCCACTCGCTTTTGTCATGGTTTCATTACAGTAATAGAAAGCAAACCAGGACAATCCTTTATTGGGAGCGGAGAGCTGCAGGGCACAATGACCAACAACAGATTGGAGACAGACCGCACAGCGTCCTCCACGACACGGGCTTTCTACTAGCAAAACTTAACTGGAAGATGGATTCCTTGGGGCAGCTTCCCATCTTCCCAGGTGGGGGAAACTCATTAAGTTCCCTGAAGACAACTGTGTCACTAGAGATACAGCCCCTCAGGGGTGCCTTCTTGTTTTTTATACAGAACGTTCTCCTTAGATTTCTTGAAGTCTTCGTTTGTCACTTTCATCCTGCGTTCCCGCAGAGCCATCAAGCCAGCCTCTGTGCAGATTGCCTGGAAGAAAGAACAGCGTGAGCCGGGCGTGGTGCGCAGGCCTCCAGTCCCAGGCAGGGGCAGGTCAGCCGCAGAGCAAGGACAGCCAGGGCTACAAAGAGAAACCCTGTCTAGGAAGAAAGGGAAAAAGAGAGCAGTGTGTTCAGACTGAACACCTATTTTTAACTTAAGGAATTCAGAGGGATATTTTGAAATACAGTGTAAGATAGACTAAACACAAATTGCTCATTTGGGAACAGGTTACTTTTTAAATGTCTCATGTATCATAATTTCTGAGAATCCAAGATGCATAAACCGGGAAGACTATGAGGGGTAGATCTGGGATTCTGAGCTGTGACTCAGGTTCTGAGCAGTCACTTAATTCTCGTAGCTCTACTTTCATCAAAAATTTCTTACTTTGCTTATTTTTTTAAAGTAAATATTTTTAAAAGTTTATTCATGGGGCTGGAGAGATGGCTCAGCGGTTAAGAGCACCCGACTGCTCTTCCAGAGGTCATGAGTTCAATTCCCAGCAACCACATGATGGCTCACAACCATCTGTAAAGAGATCTGATGCCCTCTTCTGGTATGTCTGAAGACAGCTACAGTGTACTTATATATAATAAATGAATAAATCTTTAAAAAAAAAAGTTTATTCGTCTGCTTGTCTGCATGTATGTCTGTATGTCTGTGAGGGTGTTGGGTCCTCTGGAGCTGGAATTACAGACAGATGGGAGCTGCCATGTGGGTGCTGGGCATTGAACCTGGGTCCTCTGGAAGAGCAGACAGTGCTCTTTCTCAACTCTAGTCCTCTCATTGAAAGTATTTCTATGAAATATAAAAAGTGACATGCCAAAAAGCGGAGAGGTGAGTGCATGTCTATTTAAACTTACAGTCAGAGCATATATTGCTGACATTTCGCAGAGGTCCGAGTTTGGGTTCACAAACTGTCTGTAACTCAGGATCTAGGGAATCTGATGCCCTCTTTCCTCTGTAGATAGCTATATTTCTATGCATACTCCCACATGGAAATACGCATTTACATGTAATTAAAAGTTAAAAACTGGAGCCAGTGGTGGCGGCACACGTCTTTAATCCCAGTTCTTGGGAGGCAGAGGCACGTCTTAGAGTTCGAGGCCACCCTAGTCTACAGAGTGCGTTCCAGGACAGCTAAGCTACATAAACCCTGTCTTGAAAAACGAACAAGACAAAACAAAAAATTAAAATTAAACCTAAAAAAATCCAAACAAACAAAATGACAAGACTAAAACACCACAGTTCTGGCACTAAAAGTTGTTGTGGAAATGGCCACAGATTGTTTACTTTAAATGGCTCAACCAAAAAAGCAGGTGTGCTTGAGCACAGGAAATGGTTAGCCATTTAAACTTAGGTGACGGGCATGTGGGTGTGCATATCCTGGTGAGGTAACTATTCTGAACTCTTGAAACATTTTAAGAAAAGTTGCTGTAGTACAATTAAAAAGTAACTGTCAGTAAAAACAAAAACTATCCTAAGCGGTGTAGGACGATGCCAGTGACCTTAGCGACCAGGTACAGCGCTGGTCTGGAAAAGCAGTTTGTGCTGCTGCTACCCAACCGAGGCACCACTGGGGAGACCCTGCTGCTCCTTGAAGGAGAAGAGCCTGCACACACGCACTGCTCAGCTGTGGAAACACACATGCCCTCACGTTCGCAAGGAAACCAACAGGTAAAACTGAGGAGAGCCCATCAACACAGGGTGGGACCTCCCAGCACATGTGTCCCTGACAGAGGACAAAGGCCATGCCTGACTTTCCCAAGCAGGTCACCCAGGCCTTGCACAGGAGGTGGTAAAGTTAATGTTAGTAACTGATCCCTGTGGGTTAACATGGTTAGGGCCATTTACTTCATAAATTAATGCACTAAATGGCTCCAAATAAAAGGCAAATCTCCCATCTGGATGGAGTGTTAAAGCCACACGGTGACTGTGAACTCAGGGCTCCACACTCCCAGCCTACCTGCCACCCCTAGAGTACACAGACTTTCTAACAACCCAAATAAACAAGCCACTCACCTTGATGTCAGCCCCAGAGAGGTCATCCTTTGCCATGATCAAGTCATCCAAGGTTACATCATCAGCCAGCGTCATCCTGCTTGTGTGGATCTGGAAGATGCGCTTCTTGGTCTTTTCATCAGGCAGGGGGAACTCGATCTTTCTGTCAATGCGGCCTGCAGGTAACAAAGCATTCAGCCACTTCCCTCCAGACCCACTCTGCTCCAGAGCCTCAGTCCACCCCACTGCTGCAGCTTTAGTCAGAAGACACTGTGGGGATGACACCTGAACCCTAAAAAGTGAACATTCATTTCTGTGCTCTGTGAGTATCTGCATCGGAGCTCACCCCACCTAAACCTTACCCTGCTCTGCCATCTTCAGGAAGAAACACAGGAGACCTTGGATGGCATCGGGACCAAGAGCAAGCCTACCACAGAAACACTACAAAGTATGGCTTCTAGTGCCACCTGAATGTAATCATGAATCATGGCCTACGAACCTTTCCTTCAGGGTAAAAAGTGAGTGCTCTTCGGTCCTTGGCTCCGGAAAAAAAAAAAAAAAATGCAAAAGAAAAAGAAAAAAAAAATCTAAAAAAAAAAAAAAAAAGTGAGTGCTCTAGGCTAAAAAGGAAATTCTGAGTAAGGGGAGGAAAAGATCACAGTGCAAAACCAGAACGAGAAGGGCCAAGCCATACAGCGTCACTCTTAGCAGGGATTTCAAAGAGACACACTTGAGTTCGGGGTGTGTGTGGAGCGCGTGTGTGTTGTGAGCAACTACCACCTTGGCTTTTGAGATCAGTGTCTCTTCAGTGTCACTGGCCTGGAGCCTGCCAAAGGCCAGCAAGTCCCACTCTCTATCCTCCCCAGCACTAAGATCACAAGAGCACACCTCAGGCCCACCTTTTATATGTGGGTTCCTCAGACTAAACTCAGGCCTTTCTGCCCACAGGCAGGCGCTTTCCTACCTAGGCCATCTCTCCAATCAAGGAGATGGATTTTGGTAAATTCTACCACACAGCAGTGTTTGCCATTCCGTTGAATAACAACCCCAATGCACACAGAAACAAACCCATTAGTTTTCCATGAGGAAACAAACGCAAATTTGACCTGGTCTGATAAGTGCTGGATCCAAAGTTTCTATTCGGTTTGTGGCCATGATAACTTTTACATCTCCCCTCGAATCAAATCCATCCAACTGGTTCAACAGTTCCAACATTGTCCGCTGGATTTCCCGCTCACCTCCAGAGTTTGAATCATATCTTTGGAAAAAGAGAAAGAGAAGATCCAGCCACTCTGTTAAAAGGACAGCGGACAAACAGCATGGAACTCAACGTCCTCTCAGTCACTCCTCCTCACTCCGGCACAGCAGTGCCAGCACCCCACACTTGGTCAAACGCACTCTCAGTTTACACCTAACAATGCCCACTGTGATGATCGCCTTTCGAAGGGGCCCCTTTTCTCTGCTGGATGGGGACATGCTTGTCTGATGGAGTACTGAGCAGGAAGGCTCACACAGGAGCGGACGCAGCCTGTGAAGACAGTGATGCCAGGGCCCTGCTCTCAGACTTCATGGTCCAGAACTGAGGGAACAAGCTTCTGTTTTTAAACCACCCAGCCTGTGGTGTTCTGTTTTCAGACAGACATACTTTATTTTTTCTTTTTTTCGGAGCTGGGGACCGAACCCAGGGCCTTCCACTGAGCTAAATCCCCAACCCTAGACAGACACACTTTTGAACCTCACCAGTGCACAGCAACTCTGTCTGAAGTTGCCCCGTTTTTTGTCTCGTTTGGTCCAACCTTTACTGCAGGGCAAAGACTACCATGATTACAGTGAGTCCCCAGTCTGGACGGTACTGGCTCCACATAAGTACTGTGGCACAACTGGGTTCTAGACTCTGCCTGGGTAGGTATTTAAGGCCCCCTGGAGGGCAGCGAACAGAGAATGCAGAGGGCCATGTGCACCAAGGGCTTGCTGCACAGGGCAAGTCTACCTTTTGGTCCCAATGGCGTCGATTTCATCAATGAACACAATGGACGGTGCGTGTTCCTCAGCGACCCGGAAGAGCTCCCGGACCAGCTTGGGCCCGTCACCTAGGTACTTCTGAATAAGCTCTGAGCCAACCACTCGCAAGAAAGTCGCTGAAGTCTGGTTCGCTACTGCTTTGGCCAATAGAGTTTTACCTATGGGGGTAAGAAGAATAAGACAAAGAAGTCATTTAACTGCTGTCAGGAGCACCCTACCCTAACAGATGGACACCAACAACAAGACACCGGCAGCTGTCTGCCATTCTGCTCCTCCAATCTAACAACATACTCTGACTGCTTTGAACTCTTAAAGTGATCATGATAATGACGGCACTATCTTTACTTGTTATTTCTACTCATTAATAAATGTATTACTTATGTGTGTGTTGTGTCTATGTGCATGTGTAGGGGACAGAAGACACCCTGGCGGCAGCACTTACTTCCCGTCTCCCAACCTTCAGTGGGTTCTGAAGATCAGACTCAGGCTGACAGGCTTGTGTGACAGACACCATTACCACTGAGACACTTTGTGAGCCCAAAGCATCACCTAAGCAGTGGCTTTCAACCTGTGGGTCCAGACCCACTTGGGACCCACTAGAGACCCTGCAAACCAGACATGTACACAATTCATAACAGCAGTGGAATTACAGTTATGAAGTAGCAACGAACAGAGCTTGGTGAGGAACTGTAGTACAGGGCCACAGCATAGGAGAACCAGTGATCTGAACAATCGCTGTAATCACCTACAGAAAGTGCTCTCTGCACTAGCAATACAATAATCTGGTTTCGGAAAGGGAGCTTTTTCTAAGTTGCATATAAAATTAACTTAATGCAACCAGACATGGCACTATACTTCTAGACTCCCGCATTTGGGAGGTGGAGGCAGGAGGATTAGAACTTGAAGGTCATCCTGAGCTACACAGTGAATTCAAAGCCAGCCTGGCCTCCATGAAGACCTACATCAAAACGAACGAATGATGGAACAGATAAAAAAAATAATCTGGCTTATCCAACAAAGGATTAGAAAGCCAAATAAGTTCCCATAGAGCCATTAGTGATAAAGTAAGGTGGTACTGGGTAGGCTTGTGGGTGGTCAAATACTGGAAGCCAGACCAGCCGATGAAGCCCACAGGCAAGCACTGGGGAAGCAAAGCCATCTCAGACTTGGGACTCCCTTCCCAAGGGAGGCAATTCCTCAGGGATCTCAAATAGTGTTTTTTTGAATAATCATTCATTCATTCATACATTCAAGTACACTATTGCCCTCTTCAGACACACCAGAAGAGGGCACCAGATCCCATTACAGATGGTTGTAAGCCACCATGTGGTCACTGGGAATTGAACTCAGGACCTCTGGAAGAGCAGTCAGTGCTCTTAACCACTGAGCCATCTCTCCAGCACCTCAAGTAGTTTCTAACACTGCTCTATCACTGGTATTTTTCTTTCAGGGTGCATGTACACGCGCGTGCACACACACATACACACACACAAAGGAAACACTTGTCACCTTTGGTTGACTGCGTACACTGAGTTCACTTTGAGAGCTCTAAACAACGATGATGCTCACCCCATGCTCACCTCGGGTCAAAGTGAGTGAGGAGGCTGGGTGTTAGCTCAGAATGCAGAGGAAGAGCTGGGGGATGACAGAGGGCTAAGCTTTGTGACAAGCCTCAGGAGGCAATGGTATTCCTGGGAGACCAACCCAGGATGGTAAAGACGAGGTAGGGCATTTTAGGATAATGAGACCTTAGTGTGTAGGAATGGCCAATGGGAGTAGCTGGGTTACTTCAAGTGCCACGGGGAATCCCTGAACAAGCCTCCCACTGACAGGACTGTCCATCCAGCACCGCAGTGCCCACATCTCATGAGGTACACACTGGTGGGTCAGGAGAAAAGTGCTGTAGCCCTGGGCTCATCACCAGACTCTCTGGGGCTTTAATTTCCACTGAGATAAAGCAGGGTGGCTTCTTCTGGCTTCAGGCTTCTTAGGGAAGGTACTTCAGTCTCTTAAAGCTCCCAACACAGGCCGGTAGGAACTCAGCATCAGTTCTCTTAAGCAAGTGTCCACTCCTATTCTAATCTGCAGGGTCATCAACTGCCAACATTGGTCTCTACAGCCTAGGACAACCAATCAGCTGTAATGTCAAATGTGTGTGGTTTTCTCATCACCATTTACTTAATTCTACTACACCAGGAAATGGACCTGACCCCACACCTCAGAGTAACTTTGACGCCATCTCCACTACTGGTCTGAGGCTTGGCCATGCTGCAGGTGAACCCAAGTGTTCTTTGAGGCTGGGACAAGCAGCAGTAGTGTTTAGGACTCCCAAGGTGATGTCATTGTACAGGGTCCACCAAGGGTGAGAACGTGTGTGTGTGTGTGTGTGTGTGTGTGTGTGTGTGTGTGTGTGTGTGTGTATGTGTGTGGCGGTGGCGGTGGTGGTGGTGGTATTGGTTTGCTGGACCCATCCCACACCTTTGTGCATGCTAAGCAGCATGTTCTACCTCTCGCCCCCACCCCAGCTCCAGAGTTAAGCTAAGGCTGCTGTCTTCTATCTTGCCAACGCTGCTGGAGGCAGAGGGGAGTGCCTACAGCGTTCAACACGGCATACCTGTCCCTGGCGGGCCGTAGAGAATGACCCCCTTAGGTGGTTTTATCCCCATCTCCTCATAATACTCAGGGTGGGTAAGAGGGAGCTCCACAGATTCCTACAGAGAAGAAACATTGGTAAAAAGGAAAGTTTAACTGAGGTTATTAGCATTACATGACATGAAAATATCTTGTTTCCCACAAAGATACATAGAAATCTCTCTCTTCTGAACCTCCATGTGGGGTGGGACACGATAAAGAGGACATGTGTCTCACTGAGTTTTTTTTTTTTTTTTTTTTAAATCAACTCCCTTTCTAAGCTACACTCAGTTTCCCTTTTTCTTTCTGGCTATCCCCACTGTCACATAGACTCTTTGCCTATTTCCAGGTGTTAGGTCAACAGTGGAGAACTTTGGCAGTTCTGACTGCCTTCCCATGGGTGGAAGGCAGAGCTGGTAAGAGCCACCCTGAACCGTATCTCCCCAGGCTGCAGGATCACTCAGGAGCAGGGAACATGGCCTAGCCCAGCACTGTGAGCCTGTGTAAGCACACAGACACCCCCATAGAACAGTACAAGTCAGCACAGCCCTAACATCACATTTTCACACAATACTCACTCAACATTAAATCGCAAAGTGTTAAAGGCTGCAGGATATCGCAGTTTGGTGTGATTTCCAGTTCCTAACATTACTGAGCAACAAAGACCCACAGCTGGGATTGCCCCCAAAGAAAGACAACACGCAAATCAGCTCCCCAGCATCGAAACAGGACAGCCGTACCGTACCTTAATTTCCTGGATCTGGTTGTCCAGTCCCCCAATATCTGCATAGGTTTCCTGGGGGGCCTTTTCCACCTTCATCACTGTGACCAGGGGATCCGTGTCATCCATGAGCACCCCTATCACAGCATGCACCTACGAGGGATCAAGTCTTAACACGTGACCATGAGCTCTCTCAGTCCATTTATGACAAGCAGTACCAATATCTCCCCCATGTCTGTGAGTGCTCTGGTGATCCACTCCCTCACAAGCAGCCACGACTATGGGGAAGAACACACGACTACGAGTTTCCTTAAAGACCAGCCACTCACCTTGTGGTTGAGCAGGACTGAACAGCCCGGTTCCAGCAGATCCTTGTCTACAAATGACAGGATGCTGACGTAGTGTTCTGAGCCCACCGATGTGGACACAATGGCGTGATTATCATCGATGATCTCTTCCAAGGTTCCTACAGACATGGGGGTTCCCCTAAGATCATCCACCTTTGATCTTTCCTCCTAATAATAGCCAAGAAGAAAACACAGATTAGATGCATCTGCCTTGAGTTACAAAGCAGCAAACGCTTTCTTTTTTCATTCATTCGTTTTCTGTGTTTGTGCATCTGAGTGTGCAGAGACCAGAGAATAACTTGCTGTGTGTGTACTCCTGGCTATGGGGAGAGCTTCTGTGTGGTGGGGTTGTCTGGTCTCTGCCGTAGGGTGCCAGGATTACAGACGTGCACCTCATCTGGATCTTTACCTTTCATATGGGTAACCTGGTTGTCAGGGTGCATCTCCCTGGCTAGCCAGCCGGAAGTGTGCACAGGTTCCCATGGCTCTCACTTGATGATGGTTTTAGGCTCTCAACAGAACTCACTCAGTAAAGAAAATTACAGAACCTTCTCCACTCACCTCTTGCTTTTCTTCTAGTGGTTTCATCTGTTCCTGATTTCTAATGAATTCTTCCTCCATGAGAAGATAGTCTTTTATTCTCTCCAGCTTTAGTAATTTCAGGCGGCACTGGGTGTGAGGTGTTACTGTAATTAAAAAATAAGGCGAACTTAAAAATTTACAATAAAGTTTTACTTTATGGTCATCGGAAGGCCATCAAAAAACTTTAAGTTCAGGGTTGGCAAGATGCCTCAGTGGTTAAAGAGCTTGCTGCCAAGCCTGAAGATCTGAGTTCTATCCCTCCGACCCCCATGGCTGAAGGACAGAACTGAGTCCTGCAGGTACTTTGCCCTCCACACACTCACAGTTGAATCTGAGCGCACGACGAGCTCGCGTGGGCCCCACCCCACATACACACAGTGACAGAAGAGCTGTGATAAGGGGACTGAAGAGATGGCGTGGCGGTGAAGAGCACGGGCTGCTCTTCCAGAGGACCTGGGTTCGGTTCTCAGTACCCACATGGCAGCTCACAACCATGTGTGTGGCAGGTAAAACATTCATATACCTAAAATAATTCTTAAAAACTAACAAAAATAGGGGCTGGGGATTTAGCTCAGTGGTAGAGCGCTTACCTAGGAAGCGCAAGGCCCTGGGTTCGGTCCCCAGCTCTGAAAAAAAGAACCAAAAAAAAAAAAAAAAAAAAACCCAAACTAACAAAAATAAACTTAAGTTCAGACACAGCCAAGTGTTACTACAGCAACTCCTCACTTTACAGCTCTAGAGCATGCAAGTGTTTCTGACACTGGGCTGGTAGGTTAGACTCCATCCCCACTGTAGTGCATTAATCCAGCACGCAGGAAGCTGCTGTAAGAGGATCACAAACTTGGATCATAAAACCGAGAGCCTGTGTCACAGCGGCCACGGCCACTGAGATAAAGGCTCTGTGAGTAAGGGACCTGCAGCAAAGCCCACGCTCTAAGTTCCTCATCCTCAGAAGGTGACAGGAGAGAGCCAACCCCAAAGGTTGTCCTGGAACACATGTGCCCTCCATAAAATAATAAAAAGTTAAAAAGCAGTGACTTAGATGTGTGATACCTCGGAGGGGTTAGCTACCTAGAGACAGTGAATAGGGTGTCTGTCTGTCTGTCTGTCTTTCTCTCTCTTTCGAGAAAGGTCTGTCTGTGTAGCCCTGGCTGGCTGGAGCTCAGGGATGACTGAGTGCTGGGATTACTGAGGTGCTCCATGGCCCACTGTGATCGGTTAGCATGAGACAGACTCATGTAACACTGTATTTTAAGATAAAGTGTAACTTCCACATCAACCCAGTAGAGGGCTACGGCAGGTTAATAAGTAGAGTGGGGTTATCCAGAGCTAGCTTCAGTCTTCCCAGTTCTTCCTGCCTTCCTCTGTTCTCCAGGCTACATGCAGAGTCCTTTCCCTGGGGGCTGGGCACAGCAGAAGAGCAGGCATTACCCAGTGGCAGTTTGCTGGCAGCATCTGGTCCCTTGGTTTTCTTCTTCTTTTTCCCCACTCTAGTTGGGACAGGAGGTTCATATTTCTTTTTCTTGTCCTTCAGTTTTTAGAAGAGTAGGAAAAAGATGTCACATAGAAACCAGAAAAAGGGAACACTTTTTTTTTTTTTTTTGGTGATATTACTTCTTACATGTACCAAAACTCATACAACAATGAGTTCTGGGTTGCAAAAGAGGGTTTGTTCTTGCACCTGTTGTTCAGTCTTTCTCCACTAGTTCAACAAAAACCCATACAAGTGCGAAAGAAAACACTTTTTTTTTTGGTGTTGCTACCATCTATTTCTAGGGGTACACATGTTCTCATCTTTTAGGATATGTAAAACAACTATTTCCTTTATTAATTTTTAAAATTAAGATATGGTTACATTATTTCCTTCTTCCCTCTCATCCCCACCTCACACAGATGGCGTCTCTCTCTCTCTCTCCATATATATATATATATATGTATATACATATACATATATACACACATATGTATATATGTATATATTATATAAGATATATATATCCTGAGTCTGCAAAATGACCTCCTTTAAGAAGCAGATTTCACATTCCTGCTCTCCTGATAAGATCTTACTCCAGCATGTAGGTGTAATCTCTTTATAGAAATGGCAGTGACTCAAGATGTTTTCAGTAAGTAGACAGAGGTCAGAGTTGAGCTATTTGCCTAGTTTGGTTAGACGAGGCACTTCTCATCCCTCAGTAAGTTAAACACTTATAGGTGATCGACTTGAAAACTTCCACAATGTTCATGCTTTAAAAAACAAAACAAAACAAAACAAATGAACTCCTGGCAAAGAATTCTTTAGAAAATGAAACCAGTTACCCATGTGTACACACACAGGGTTACTGAAGTAACTGCATCCCTTTGCTTCTTAAAGTTTGTGGCACCATAAAGAACTCGCCAAGACCTAAGGCAGTTTCTATGGCACGATCAGATCTTATCTTACCTTGTCATCCTTCTTGCCACCCCCAGGACCATGGCCACCACTCTGACTTTGACCCTGGGGGATGAAAAAGACAGACACACATAAATCCAGGATATGGCCACTTCAAAGGAACAGCCTGCTGGTGCTGTACTCTAAAACACAAGCACGTCCCCACTGTAGCGTGTGGGTACTGAGGACCTGGCAGACCACGTGTGCATTTACTGAGGAGACATTACTTGCCTCTTAGGCCCAAGACCCATTCGATGATGATTCCTAAAGTCCCCCTAATACACAGACAGATCAAAGGACCACGGTCCAGGGAGGTTAACGGACTTGTGTATTGTCACAAAGCGTGTTAGATAGAAATCATGGTTAAGTTCTGCTGTATCACAAACCCTGCATGTTTTTCAACTGCTCTAGAAAAGAAAGGATTTGTGTTCCACCAACGGCCACTTACTGCTTTTCTGTTTCCTCATTGAAATGGGGTCACTAAAAATAATCTTCGGGGTTGTTCTAAGAAATAAGAACAACTCTGGGAAAACGCCCGGCGCATGTTTGTAATACTTTTCAAAGTCTTCACAGGTCCTTTGTGGGTTCTGGCCTTCACCCACATTCAGAAGCACTGGTCTAGCAACTGAATGTGGTTCAGACTGACTTCAGGGCTGCCTCAAGGGGCTGTCTCCTTTTGTATTTTGGGACCGTCTGCCCTGCCCCAGTTTCACTCAGATATTAGCACGGATTACTCTCTTAATTTAGGCCTCTACTCAGACTTCGCATCCACGGAGGGTCCTTCGGTGACACCCTATCAAAAACAGCCACCTTCTTACAACACAGCCACAAAACGATCTGTCCCGGTCCTGTTCCCTGACATATTTATTGTCTCCCTTCTCTAGAACGGAAGCACCACGGAAGAAGCGACGTCAACCGTGTTCGCCCGGTACTCTCGGTGCCTACATCCGAATCCGGTCCAACAAACCAAACCGGAGAACGCTGAGCCGTCGGCGGATATATACTACGCTGGTTCTGCGGCTCAGCCGCTGTCCCCAGCGTCCTCCGGGTTGTCCCGCTCGGCTCTACCCCTTCAGAAACCACTCGATCGGGTCACAGCAGGTCTGCTCCGTAGCTCCCCGGGCGCCGTGCGCCTTGCCCGCGTCCGCCGAGGAGTGAGACACGCTCCGACCCGCGGGCTGCGATGAACCCGAGCGCCGGATCGCCTAGTCCTCCCGCCTCGCAGCGCTTCGGTACCCGGGACTACCAGCCGAAACCCTTAGTCACTCACCATCTTCCTTCAGTCGTCCAAGTCGCCGCCGCCGGAAGCGCATCCACCAAAGCGACCCTGCCAGGAGCGGAAGTGACTTAAAAAAAAAAAAAAAAAAAGGAGAGATTCTACGGAAGCCTATCGGGACAAACTTCCTCACGGGAGAAGTTGCTCACTAAGGGTTTAGTCCAGCGATTGGTTAAACACGTGGGCAAACTTAAAATAATTTACTTGAGGGAATCCTAAGTAGCTGCTGTTGGGCTTTTGTCAATAACTTAAGACAATGACCTTGGGTGTCAAAGACTTAGGGAAAATTTGAAAATTTAAAAAATTTAAAAGAATGCAAATATTATAACTGCGAAGAAGTATTTGTGTCAAGCAGGAATGGCACTTGGGGCTGAGAAGTTGATGTTCTTCTTTAGTTTCCGGAATTTGCCAGCTGTCTTGAGAATATTTCTCCGCCTAAAGTCATCTAAATGTGTGCGTCTTTTTTTTTTTTTTTTTTTTTTTTAAATTTCTGCTGATGAAAAGGGACTGATGATGGCTAATACTGTGTTGAAATTTCTCTTGAGGAGCTGGAGGGACGGCTCAGCAGCAAAGAGCAGGGGACCCACACGACGGCTAACAACCATCCAGGGCCCCTGCAAGCATGTGGTGTGCAAACGCATACATGTAAACATAAATAAAATAATTAGAAATTTTAAAAAAGGCAGGACACTGAAAGTCGACAGAGTCCAAGTGACACTGAGGAGGGACACAACTCTCATTTGGGACCCTGGGCAGGTGCTACACGTTGCTATTATTGGTGTTATTAGCACTAATGACACGTTCTTTATGTTGTCAGTGTAAGTTTTCCTTGTGTTCCTATTCCTAAGTGAGAATTCTAGGGATAGGAAATCAGACTCCCTAATTGGCAGCTTCTTTGAACATAAGAATGGTTAGTCAAACAGCCCGAGGGCTGGTTATTTTGAATACTCCACAGTCACATCGAGAAAGCTGTACACAATCACAGTTGATTGCCTTAGCTGTTTCAAACACTTTGAACTGGACGATCTGTTATCACCTCAAAGAACTCCAGAAGACCCTGCAATACATTTCTACCCAGACCAGATGGGGTTCATTTTCCCCCGATGGTCTAGCAGACAGAAACTGCTGTAAGGTGGATTAGAGAGGCAGGGTGGTTGGTGTAAACACAAACCTTCAGCCATACACGGGTGTGCTATGGCTAGCCCAATCTTACTATAGATACGGGCTGCTTCATGCTTGCTCAGGGATTGGCTGGAGGACACTCCCACGCTGCCTCCCTGGATTTTGTTAACACGAGGCTCAATAAAAGTCTTCCTTTGGTCTTGTCTTGCCTGCTTTGGTGGTAAAGGAAGGAAGTTAAAATTACTTTTGGGAGGTTGGAGACATGAACTGGTAACACGAAGAAAGAAAGGGCAGATGCAGCAGATCCGTGGTGACGACAAAGGCAGTGGACCAACAGCAGCCGCAATGCTTAGGTCGCCTGATTGGCCGCTGAGCAATTGGTAGGCGGCAACTGAATTATTTGGTAGCCGTCTAAGACAGAGGAAGAAGGGTGATAGAAGCAGAGAGCTCAGGAGCAAAAAAGTTCCAAGTGGAAAGGTTTAAAGGGCTCTGGTCTGTATTAAACGTGGCATACTGCAAGGCCAGCATTGCCTGGGAATGTCACCCTAATAGGACCGAAAGGACAGGAGGACCCCTATGAGGCCAGCACACACATCACCAACGCTTAAGACTTACCTTCTGTGGGGCATACAAGAGGCAGAAGTGCCTCGGTCACATATTAAAAAATGTCTCCTAAAAAAAATAGTCTCCCCCCCCCCTCCACACAGTGATCGCTGGAACTCTCCCTCCTTTTCACCCACACTCACCATCTCCCCAAGCACTGGGAGAGACTTCACTAACTCTGCTTGCTTTTACCTGTCTGTCATGGAGTAAAAGTAAATTTTGTAGGTTTTTTTGTTGTTGTTCTATTTATTAGTTTCTATTTCTTGGGTTTCCATTTCTTGGGAGAGAGGTGGTGTCTGTACTGATTCAGCCCAGGAGAAGCTGTGTGCTTTAGAAGTTAGGGTTGGGGATAGGGAGAAGGGGAGAGGCTGGGAGAGGGGAGGGAGAGGGTGGAGATTATGAATAGTCACACACGGTGGTTTGAGAATGTCTTGGCTAATGCCACCACAATGAGGACCAAGCCAGACGAAGCTTCCTTTCCTCCATGTCTAGGCATCTCATGGTCATCTGGTGGGTTTGTCTCTGCCGTACATGAGTGTACCACTTCTGTCAAGGTCACAGCTCAGATCTCTTGGACACCCTGTGACATCCATGCAGCAGCTAGTTTCTGAACACTCATCACGCTCTGGACTCTCCCCAGGGGGCTGGGAATACTGTACCAAGCAGGCAGAAAATAAAGTTTCCCTGATGAACTTTATAATAACCAAGTGAGTAAGTTGTATAGTATGACATATGATAATAAATCTGATAGAGGTGGAAGGTGGGGTGGGGGGTGGGGGGTGGAGAGGGAAGACTTCCTCGTTATCTGACAGGTGCATGCAGTTCAGATACTTATCAGCAGAGGGCGCAATGAAACCAAATACCACCTCGGGTTTGGAGCCTGTTCTTTCCAAGAGGCTCGGTTTTGTTTCTACTTCTGTTGGTTGGCTTTCGGAGCCTTCTTTGCGGCTGGGCTCACCTGAGAGCGACCTCAGCAGCTTGGCTTGTCTACTCTTGGGAAGAACTGGCCTAGAGAGTCAACTATGATTTCTAATGCTAGGAGGCGCGGTGAATTCTTTCACTCCCAACACTTGGGAGGCAGGATTTCTGAGTTCGTGGCTAGCTAATTCCAGGACCCAGGACTATAGGGCTACACACAAAAAAATATCCTGTCTAAAAAACCAAAACCAAACCAAATCAAACCAAAACCTTATCAATAACACTAATTTCTGGAGTCTTTTCTGCTCTTGGCCTGCAAGGAGCCCTGGGATCTCTCTCTACTAGGCTGTCCCATTCATTCTCACTGGGGCTCCTTTAGTCCAGAAGCCTGGTGTTTGCCCTCCGTCACGCTCAGACGCTGTACTTAGGCCCTGCTTTTGGAGGGGTGTCCTGCTAAGTGTAGATAGTTAGCATTCTCCACAGCCTCTAATAGGGGAGGAGGCAACTCAGATTAGATCCTGCTTCCACTCTCTCTACTCTGCTTGTTAAAAAACAAAACAAAACAAAAAAAAGATACTCCCCCAACCCTAACAACAACCTTTATTTTTTTCAGCTATCTGAACCCAGATTCATTAAAGAAAAATTAAATATGGAGAAAACTAGCAATGAGAGAATACAAGCCAGCCCTTCTTCTACCATGCCGAGACCCCCCGAGTTAGTGTAGTGTATTCCTGTAGCGTTTTTCCTTTCAGTTGTGTACTAGGTGATTGTTGTGACCATACTGTACAGTATACAGAATAGCATAACCCTCCCTCTGGTTTTTGGGGGTTGGGCAAAGACAGACTAAGGTGGCTTTGCACTCACAATTTAACTGCCTCGGTATAGAATTACAGGTGTGCACTACCACACCTGCTCTCTCTGTCTCTCTGTTTCTGTCTATCTATCTCTCTGTCTCTTTCTGTCTTTCTCTGTCCCACCAGCCCGTGTGTGTGTGTGTGTGTATGTGTGTGTGTGTGTGTGTGTGTGTGTGTGTGTTGTTTTGTAGGTCTGAGGTCAACATCAAGTGTTGTTTCTCCGTGGCTCTCAACCTTGCTTTTCTGAGACAGAGTCTCTCCCTAATCTCTGAGGCTCACTGATTTCGCTAGACTGGCTGCTTAGGCAGCCTCCTGCCCCCCACTCCCAGCACTGGGATTGCAGGCTTCAGTGCCTTGGCTGGATTGTACACGGATGCCAGAGTTCAAACCCATGCTCTCCGACTTGCATCGCAAGCCTGTGACTAAGCCCCCTCTCCCGCTCAATTTTCTCTGTTTAGCTGAAGTATCATATCATAAATAGCATGATTCCTCCATGTTATTAACTGTATTTTGACAACACCATTTCTTGACAATCCTGCCTCGCTGTACGAAAGGTGGAAGTTGTCAAGGCCAAAATGGAATCTTTGTGTCATCTTTAACAAAAAGGAAGGTAAATAGATCCAGGAAGTTATGAAGAAAGCATCTTAGGCATGGTGGCCTCATAGACAGTCACCATGGCAAAACAAGGACAGTCGCCCAGCACCTGTCTGCTCAGCCTCAGGCAGTTGCCCTATTATGACCAAGGACCATTACTTCCAAATATCTGTTGTAGGATTTTTCTCTTCCTCCCAAGGCACTCCCTGGTGGCAGCCTCTTTGAATCCATCTTGGTTTATTCTGGCACAGCATTTCATTACGATGCTTGGGTATTCCCAGAGAGAATTGGGTATCCTGTAGAGACTCACACTCGGGCTTTAAACAAGATGGACACTTGATAAGTATGTGTTGCAAGCCTCCTCCATGCCAAGCACTGTTGTAGACATGGGTAGGGGGATCAGCCAATGTCACCACCTCACAGAGCTGACCTACTACCAGGAAAGAGACATTCCACAGACTGCTATTCTGCCTGTTGGGGGTGGGTAGCCTGAGATATCAATCCTGTGTTTATTTAATAGTTTGGAACATTCACAATCGAGAAGAAGACCTCTGTGCTGGGAAGTTGGGCGCCAAAACCTCAGCTTCAGGCCACATCTTTCTACCTCCATTTCTTCTGTCTTGAAAGTGGGTATAAAACAGCCATTCTGTTGATTAAATGAGAGAAAAGGACTCGGCACCGACTGACTGTTAGCATTACTGGAGTGACCACCCGAAGTCTTTGTGCCCACAGATAGTGTTTTCTGTACAATAAACTCCTAGAAATAGAATGAAGGGGACACAGTGACCGCAGGCGTGTTCCACGTTGCCCATTAGGAAGGCTGGGGCGTGCTCTGGTCCAGCAGAGAAGCATGAAGGTGTTGCCTCTTGTTCTCAACACTCTCCCTTCCTCTCTCTCTGCCCCCTGTTCTTACTGTCCCCTCAGCTTTCCCTCCCCCTTCCCCATCCCCTTTGGCCTCTGTCCTTGTGAGGGGCTCTCGCAGATTCACTCTCTCCCAGCTTCAGCCCATTTTCCTATCCATTTTCTTTTCCATTGAGGCACATTGTGTGGCCAATAATGCACAAAAATAAATACACAAAACGAAAATGAATGTTGTATAAATATACCCCCTCCCCCACATGCGTCTGCCCATGAGCTGCCATCATGTAGACAGGACAAAGATTCTCAGCATTCTAGAAACACATCGTCTGTGCTGTCTATGGACTGTCTTGATTTTCACCATCCCGAGTTCTATTTGTTCTAGAAATTCTTAGGCATGACTCTCATGGTGTGCACATTTTGAAGCGTAGCTATTTTCATTCATCTGTTTGAGGTTTCCCTATGTTGTTACGTGCACTATGTCAAAGGGAACACTTTTACAACCTCACTAGTAGCATACGAGGTGGTGTGTGTGTGTGTGTGTGTGTGTACGTGAGTGTGTGCCTGTGCGTGTGTATTCTGAGGCCACTTCTTGTCATAAAGTATTCCTTTAGATCGTTACTCCACAGTGTGTTTCTCCATCATCAGGGATGGTCATGTGGGCAGTGTCACTGACAAGGCCAAGTGCACTCTCAGTCACATGCTTTTATCAGTGTGTGCACGTGTGGTGGACATTCTGGTCACAGCCTTCAGAGACACCGTTTTCCAAAGCAGCGGAATACCTTTACTGTCTCTTAGCAGCCTACGAGCCTCTCTCCAGCACTGGTGCTGTCCATGTTTGATGCCTCAGCCACCCTAGGAGAATGCAGTGGTGTCTCATGTGGTCCTCGAGTGCAAACTTCACGGCCCCACTGGCTTCTTCTGCTAAGCACTTGCTGGAATGCTTTATTTATTTTTTGAAAATATGGTGGCTGTACGACTTACAGTCCACAAAACTTACCCATTTTAAATGTTGAGTTCAACAAAATTCGGTGAAAATATAGCTGTATTACACCACTATCTTCCCAAATTTAACACGGTCACCATAGCAAAACTTAAAGGAAGGGGGCTGGGAAGACAGCTTTCTGGGTGAGAGTCACAAATTCGAGGGCCTGAGTTTGGCTCTCAGCACCCAGGACAGGAGCCGAATGTGGACGCCTGTAAATCAAGCACTGTGGATGCTGGGTGGAGGCAGGAAGATCATTGGGGGTTGCTGAATTCCAGCCTAGTTCAAGGGTCAGTGAGAGATTCCGCCTCAAAACAACGAGACAGAGAGTGACAGAGCAGGACACCCACATTCTTCTCTGGCCACTGTTTACAGAGACACAGATGTGCACTTCCTTACATATGTGCGCACACACCATACATGTGCACCACACACAGAGTCACAGACACACAGACACAGACACACATACAGACCAAGATACACACAGATACATACAGATACACACAGATACATACAGATACACACACACATACACACACCCACTCACACACACATACACACACACTCACACACACTCACACACACACTCACACATACACACACATACACACACACTCACACACACACTCACACATACACTCACATACACATACACACACACACTCACACATACACACACACTCACACATACACTCACACACATACACATACACACTCACACGCACACACTCACAATACACACACTCACATACACACACACTCACACACACACTCACACACATACACACACACTCACACATGCACACACACTCACACACACACTCACACACATACACACACACTCACACATGCACACACACTCACACACACACACACACACACACACTCACACACACACACCTTAAAGGAAAAACAGACCTAGGAGAGAGAAAGGTACACATAGAAATAAAAGGTTCTAGATTCTTTGCCCCATCTGCTGCTCTAGGAATGAGACTCAAGGACAATCACTCTTAGGTCCTGGGGTTCCCTTTAGAAAGGGGGCTGGCACCTTGGTCCCTGATATCACAGACCAGTGTGTGTGTCAGATGCTGGAGCACCAGAGGTGCTGGTGGGAGCTCAAGTGAGGGAGTCTCAGGGACAGCGAGCCTGTTCCCTGTTTCCCTCAGTCCCGACCATAGGTGACAGCCCACAGTGACAGTGGGAGGAGGTGGCAGCTGCGGGTTTCCTACACACCTGTCACTTGTCCTGGATAAGCAGAAGCCTCCCAAAGCAGCTGCTGGAGGTTTTCATGGATCCCAACTAAAAGACTGTTGTAACCCTGGCCGGGGGAGGACCGAGAAGTCGACCCTTGAGGGGAGGGTCTGATAGTGGTCATGAGAGGTCATTAACAAGGTATGTTGGTCATATCTACCCCACACTAACTCTTCTTCCCCTTCCTGGAGTCCTGTCCCGGCATGTTGTCCCCCACCTCATGCTCTCTCCTTTTTATGAAATAACTCATGAGTTCGACTGGTGTTTGCGTCATGTGCATGAGAGTGGGGCCATTCACTAGAGCATGGGGAATCTATCACATGTGTACATGGGTACCGTGCACATATGGAGGTCAGAGGACAGCACTCTACAGTTGGCTCTCTCCTTCCACTGTGGGCTCAGCCCACTGAGACATCTCATGCCCCCAGCCCCACTTACCCCTTTAACCCCGTATTGCTCCTCTCTCTTTATATCTCATGTGCTCTATTCTCTTACTCAGCCCCCCTTTAGGGAACCTTCCCCTCCCCTCTCATGGGCCATACTGACTTCTTGGCTTATACAGACCTCCCCACTCCCATTGTAAGAATTTCCCAGTTATGACTAGGGTGACAGTTGTAGGTCTCAATCTCTTTTTGAGACTACATGGCAGTGATCCTGTCTGTTTCCTGGAAACCATGACAGCTTGTGGCTCCATAAGGGGACAAAGCCTTGAAGGGCCACAGGTGCATCCTGGGACAGGAGCTAGGCAGCCGCCATCTGAGCTGACCTCTGCCTAGTCTGAGCTTGGCTCTGCCTGAGCCTTCCCACACCACCCTAGCAGAGCCACCCAGCAGCACATTCCTCTGTGTCCCTACAGGCGTTCTCCAATCCTCAGAAGACATCTCTGTGTGCCCAGGGAAGTCCTTGAGGAGGTAGGATTAGGTGTGATGTGTAAACAGGGACGCTCCCCAAATGTCAAAGCGTGCCACATTGGCTGTCTTGGCAAAGCCTTCTTGACAGATTAACCTCCCTGGGGGAACCTGAGCAAGCAGCAAGTCCCTGTGGCATTTTAACAGCTGAGACACCAGCTGCCTAACAGATTCCAGCCAGCAGGGAGAGAGCCATCTATGGAATGCTGCTGCAGGATGCAGAGTAAAGGCCTGTACTCAGGTGTGCCTTGGGCCCTCCCCAGGCAGAGCAGTGGTGCAGATGAGGTCTGGCTCCACCAAAGGAGAGAAAAGCTTACTCCAGCTGAGCCTGATCCGCCTCAGCCACAGACTCAGCAGCTCATTGCTGTTGTTGCCTTTGAGGCTTGAGGCTTGGTACTATATGCAGTGGTATATATGCTGCGGTACTACATGCAGTGGTACTGCATGCAATGATATTACACTCAGTGATATTACATGCAGTGGTATATATGTAGTGGTACTACATGTGGTGGTACTGCATGCAGTGATATTACATGCAGTGGTACTGTATGCAGTGAGACTACATGCAGTGATATTACATGCAGTGGTACTACATGCAGTGATGTTACATACAGTGGTATTATATGCAGTGATATTACATGCAGTGGTACTACATGCAGTGATGTTACATACAGTGGTATTATATGCAGTGATACTACATGAAGTGATATTACATGCAGTGGTACTACATGCAGTGGTCTTATATGCAGCTGTACTACATACAGTGGTACTCATGCAGTGGTACTACATGCAGTGTTAATACATGCAGTGGTATTATATGCAGTGGTACTATATTCAGTGTTCACTTTATACAGTGGTACTCATGCAGTGGTACTTATGCAGTGGTACTACATGCAGCCATACTTCATACAGTGATACTACATACAGTGGTACTAAATACAGTGGTACTCATGCAGTGGTACTCATGCAGTGGTACTTATGCAGTGATACTACATACAGAGGTACTACATGCAGTAGTACTACATACAGTGGTACTAAATACAGTGGTACTCATGCAGTGGTACTCATGTAGTGGTACTATATACAGTGGCACTACATGCAGTGGTACTACATGCAGTGGTACTACATGCAGTGGTACTACATGCAGTGGTACTACATGCAGTGGTACTATATGCAGTGGTACTACATAGAGTGGTACTACATACAGTGGTACTACATGCAGTGGTACTACATGCAGTGGTACTACATGCAGTGGTACTACATGCAGTGGTACTACATGCAGTGGTACTACATGCAGTGGTACTACATGCAGTGGTACTACATGCAGTGGTACTACATGCAGTGGTACTATATGCAGTGGTACTACATGCAGTGGTACTACATGCAGTGGTACTACATGCAGTGGTACTACATGCAGTGGTACTACATACAGTGGTACTATATGCAGTGGTACTACATACAGTGGTACTACATGCAGTGGTACTACATGCAGTGTTACTACATGCAGTGGTACTATAGCAAAAACAAAAGAAGGGCTGTGTAGCTCAGTGATAGAACACTTGCCTGATATGTGTGAGTCTCTAGGTTCAATCCCAAGTACTGAGGCAGATCACATTTCCAAGGATTCCTTTCTTTGGATCCAGGTCTTAAAATGACTTTTAGTCACTTGAACCATGGAAGGACTCACGGGAGGAAAGAGGCTCCACTGGGCCTTCATGGGTACTTAGGGAGTGATTGTAGGGGTCTGAGGGTGGATATTTACCTCTGGGCCTCATCTAGTTGTCATAATGCATTTATTGAGCATTTATTGTGTGCACAGTCATCTGGTTCAAGAATTTGAAAACCCAGCCCTGACATATCGGGGAGGACAGCTGGCGCCACCTCTGGGGCCCTAAATACCAAGTGGGGGCAGCAGTGGTGGGTCTGACCATAGCTTCTGTGTGATGAGTGGGTCCAAGGTGCTTTCCTCCTCTTCTCCACATAACTGCGCTGTCAGAGAGTCAGTGTGGTAGCGGCACAGATAGAAGGGACAAAGCAAGCTTCGGAGAGTGTACGGGTGGGAAGTGCCTTCTCACAGCAAATAGGGAAATGGCTCAGTCACTATGCTGCTGGACATGCAGGCAGGAAGCCCGAAATTCCATGCCCCAGAACCCATAAACAAGTACCACACATGGCAGCACACACCCGTGATCCCTGTTCTAGGGCGGTGGGGGATGGGGGTGGGTGTGGGTGTGGGTGTGGGTGTGGGTGTGGAGGATCATGGGGCTTGCTGGCTCCAAGCCAGTGAGAGACCCTGTCTCAAAACTAAGATGGATAGAGGAGAAAATGCAACCATGACTTGGATTTTCACATTATGTGCATACACATGAGCGTGAGGACCCTTACATGCAGCACCCATACAGCTGTACAAACACACGCTCTCCCCCATCTCCCCAAATGAATACATGTCAGAATGTGACCTCACTTGGAAATGCCGTCATAGAAGACTTTATTCGTTCAGCTGAGTGGGTTAATATGGAGTTATCACGGGAAGACTGACCCTTTATCCCAACATGATGGACATTTTAAAAGGCGACTTCTGGTTCCCCCAAACTGAGACTGTTTTTACTGTAAGTCACCCCGATGGGGGATCGTTTGTTTAGGAAACAAACCAAAGAAGATAAGTAAGTTGCCCAGGTCACACAGCAAGGAAACAGGGGTTCTTGGGATTCTCAAGCAGGTTCTGATCTCACTGTTCTAACTCATCACTGAGAGGTGAGTCGACAGTGAACGAGGCAGCTGTGTTAGTCAGTGTGGGAGCCGAGCGCGCTGGCTCTATTGTTACACTGAGGTAATTAATTATACGTCGTCGTCGCTGCTCTCCCCCTGCTCCGCGTACTTCCCTAGGTTGATGTGGAGATCAGCGAGATAATGAACGTCTTGTTCTCTTCCAAGACCCAGACAACTGCAAATTACATTATCATTAACGGTATCAGCAGAAGCAATGAAATAAAGAAAAACGCAGCTAATATTTTTCTCACACCCACTGCTGTGTGTTTGTCAAAGGCGATAACAATTTATCCTGTTGAGTGGGGAGAAGAGGAAGTCAACCATTGTGATGTCCCAGGAACTGTGATTCATGGCTGTCACCCAGTGCTGCCCGGTCCAGGGAAGAGGAGAGAAAATGACCCTGAATTTTCATTCTTCCTGCACCCATCCTATGGCTGTGTGGTTTTTATGCCCTCACCTTTTTCCAGTTGTGTCCAGTCTCCGCCAGAACGCCTCTAATCCTTGAGCTTTTCGGTGCGTATGTTTGTTGCCTTTGAGGTTTGGAACAGTTTGTTACGTAGCAAAAAGCAAACTTTCACAAACGTCTAAGGACTCTTCCAACAATATCCAGGTCTGTAAACGATGCTACCATCACTTGGATCCACGAATCCAGTGAGACCCAGGACAGCCGTTCCCTTGAGCATCCAAAGGGACTTGAAAGAATGGTCACATGAGTGACATCTAATGACTGCGAGACCCTTGGGACTCTCTGGGTCTGGTTTTCATCTGTAAAATGGGACTAAGAATATGATTGGAGGTTACTCACCCGCTAGTCTCATCTGAAGGAAAAAGGGATGTGAGACTTTAGAGTGTTTCTGGGCTCCCTTTGTTCTGTCTCACTTCCTCGCTCCTTCTCCAAGTTGCTAGCCTTCTGTTGCTGTAACACAGCACCCTGGTGAGTCAGTGTATAAAAAGGAAAGGTTTATTTTGGCTCGCAGCTTTTGCAGGCTTCAGTCTATGATGGGTTAGCTTGCTGTTTGGGTGGTGTGGTGAAAAGGTACACTGTGGAGAAGGCACGTAGCAGGGGAAACTGTTCATGTCATGGTGTTCAGCAAACACCATGGGGTCGGGTCCCAGTATTCCCTTCAAGAACAAACCCCCAGTGACCTAACTTCTTCCCAGTAGGAACCTTTAAAGGTTCCCCTGTCCCCAAGGTAACTAAACTGAAAGAGACTTTTGGGGGACATCTATGCAAGCTGTAGCACAGAGACTATGACTCCTGACTCAAAAGCTTATTCTAAAGTGCAGGGTCCTAGAAGAAAAAGCAGAAATGGAGGATGACTCTAAGACTTCCGCTCTCCCATGTCCTTACCATGCTCCAGGTATCGGGCTAAGCTTTGGCATTCTGCACTTTATCTTACAAATGGGGAAACCAATACTCCTCCCATGCAGTTGTAAGGGAAGAGGAGGGAAGATGGCCGCTTTGGTTGTTGATGACAGTGGCAGGGCCAGGAAACCTAATGGATGAGGGTTAGGAGGCAAGAGGGGTGGGAACAGAGATGAAGAGACAGGGTGACTAAGACAGGAAGACTGTGTGTATGGGCCCCAAGAGCTCATCGATGAGCAGTCGGAACCCCTAGTGGGATTCTGCAGCCAAGACCAGTGAAGCTCTTTTCCTTGTGCAGCTCCCGAGACCTTCCTTTAGGTCACAGTAGTGGCTATTATAAATTATTAAATAGCTTTAAAAGGTAACAATGCAGAAGCACGTCTTCCCGCGTTCTCACGGTTGGTTCCGTTTGTGAGACCTGTAGCTCGACTCTGCTGATAGCAAGATGTCTTCAGGAAATGCAAACATTGGGCACCCTCCTCCCAACTTCAAAGCCACGGCTGTTATGCCAGATGGACAATTCAAAGATATCAGCCTAAGTGATTAAAAAGGAAAATATGTTGTATTCTTTTTTTTAAAAAAGATTTATTTATTTATTATATGTAAGTACACTGTAGCTGTCTTCAGACACACCAGAAGACGGCATCAGATCTCATTGCAGATGGCTGTAAGCCACCATGTGGTTGCTGGGATTTGAACTCATGACCTCTGGAAGAGCAGTCAAGTGCTGCAGTCAGTGCTCTTAACCACTGAGCCATCTCTCCAGTCCCTGTATTATTTTTTTACCCCTTGACTTTACTTTTGTGTGTCCCACGGAGATCGTTGCTTTCAGTGATAGAGCAGAAGAATTTAAGAAGCTCAACTGCCAACTGATTGGAGCTTCTGTGGATTCTCACTTCTGTCATGTGGCCTGGATTAACACACCCAAGAAACAAGGAGGATCGGGACCCATGAACATTCCCTTGGTATCAGATCCCAAGCGCACCATTGCTCAGGATGATGGAGTCTTAAAGGCTGATGAAGGTGATCTCTTTCAGGGGCCTCTTTCTTATTGATGATAAAGGTATCCTTCGCCAGATGACAATAAATGATCTTCCTGTTGGCCGCTCTGTGGATGAGATTCTGAGACTAGTCCAGGCCTTCCAGTTCACTGACAAACATGGCGAAGTGTGCCCAGCTGGCTGGAAACCTGGCAGTGATACCATCAAGCCTGATGTCAATAAGAGCAAAGAGTATTTCTCTAAGCAGAAGTGACCACTGGACCAGTTTTCTGCCAGGCAGCTTTGAGCAGCCAGAAGAAATTTGTACTCTACACATGATGTGGTGTGAGTCCAGATAAGCCTTTACTACAGGGCTGGGGCTGGTTAGCCTTTCTTCCACTATTGGTAATGGGCAGACCATCTTATATCAGTCACAGAAACCAACCTGTTAATTCTCTCTCTCTCTCTCTCTCTCTCTCTCTCTCTCTCTCTCACATAAGTATCTATTAAATGTGAATTCTGTGGAAAAAATAACAATGCTGGGGACAGTAAGGGGGAATGTATGGGGAGAATACCTGTATGGGGGAGGGGAAGGGGAGGGAATGGGAGCTTATGCACAGGAAACTGGGAAGGGGAATAACATTTGAAATGTAAGTAAAGAAATATATCTAATAAAAAATTAAAATCACAATGCTAATGATATAGTCAGATGGATGGAATGTTTGATGCCTGTCAACCAGAGAACAAGCAGAGACAGGAATTGAAACTTCATGTTGTGTTTTATCTAGAGAACCCAGGGATCGGAGAGGACACTGAATTGACATCCTAAAAACTGGGCCTTTCATCTCACCTCCAACCAGAAGATTATACATGGGAGCACGTAGGGGGAGCAGGGGTCAGGGGTTGGGTAGGAAGCAGGGTAGGGAGGTAGTCAATTATTCTGGAGCCTAAGCCTGCTCCTCCGGTCAGGTGGGGGGCTCAGATTCACATACTTGCATGTGTGTGTACGCGAGCGCGAGTGTGTGTATGTGTGCATTTATGTGTATGTATGTATGTATGTATGTGTATGTATGTCTGTATGTGTGTGTATGTGTGTATGTGTGTATATGTGTGTATGTATGTGTGTATGTGTATGTATGTGTGTATATGTGTGTATGTATGTGTGTATGTATGTATGTATGTGTATGTATGTGTGTATGTATGTGTATGTATGTGTGTATGTGTATGTATGTGTGTATATGTGTGTATGTATGTGTGTATGTGTGTGTATGTGTGTATGTATGTGTGTATGTGTATGTGTATGTATGTGTAAGTATGTGTTATGTGTATGTATGTGTATGTGTGTATGTATGTGTGCATGTGTATGTATGTGTGTATATGTGTGTATGTATGTGTGTATGTGTATGTATGTGTGTATGTGTATGTATGTGTGTATGTATGTGTGTATGTGTATGTATGTGTGTATATATGTGTATTTGTGTGTATGTGTATGTATGTGTGTATGTGTATGTATGTGTGTATATGTGTGTATATGTGTGTATGTATGTGTGTGTGTGTATGTATGTGTGTATGTGTGTATGTATGAGTGTATGTGTATTTGTGTGTATGTGTGTGTATGTGTGTGTGTATATGAGTGTATGTGTGTGTGTATGTGTGTGTGTATATGTGTGTGTGTGTGTGTGGGTTAAAGTTATGTTATGAGTCTCTGCCGTCACTCTCCACCTTAGTGTTTCTCAGTTGAACTCAGATCTTACTGATAAGGCTAGTCTGGCTAGCCAGCTTAGTCCAGGGATGGAGGCGGTCCGCCTTCAGAGCTCTGGAATTACAGGCAGGCTGTCATGCCCACCTGGCATTCATGTGGGTTCTAGGGAACATGGACTCCTGCTCTAATGTTTTCACAGCCAGAGCTTTAACTCCCAGCCATCTCCCCAGCCCAAGGTCAGACGCTTCTTGAATTGCTAAGTCTAGTAAGTGTCTGTTGATATCAACTTTATACTCCTCCAGGGGCTTCTTGATGGGAAGGGCTTAATACAGAACAAACAAACCATTAACAGTGTGTATGTTCTAAGCTATTAATAAAACATTCATGTAGATTTGTTTCTACAGTATGGAGTATGAATGCGTCTTTATAATTCAGAATGTAAATCGCCCCCATCCATCCTGTCTGTTCCCTAACAATAGTAGCAAACGCCTCCATGGAGCTGAATACATGTTGAGCAAATCCTGTGTTGTTCTCACAAGGCTTTGAAAGTGTCCCCACGCCCGTCTTACAGATCAGGGGACCTTGAAGCACATGTCACATAGCAGTGAGTGAGTTGCAGAACTAAGACTTGAACTCAGGTCTCCTGACATTTAGAGACAGGTTGCAGGTGATGGCCAGAATGTGGGCAGGGACATCTCCACACACCCTTGGTCTTCCCACCAGCCCTCCCTGGAGGCTCAGGCTGGTCTCTCATCAGTGCAATATGGCTGGGGTGCTAGGTTCCTTAGGAACGGTGGCTGTGGGTTGGCAAGGAGTCAGCTGATTTTGAACTCGGGTTTAGGATCCAATGTGCACACAACCTGTGCTTACTTTCCCCACCTACCTGCAAGGGCTCCTACTTGCTTCCTTCCCTCCACTCTGAGAACGTCTGTGGGGCTATGAGCTATGTTCATGGTCAAGTTCTAGGTCCTCCCTGCAACGGATCTTATGTTTCTCACAAACTAAGCAGTGAACGTATCCATTCCCCCATCAAACCATTCATTCTTCTGAGCAGGCATCCGGTGTATAATTTCCTCCCTTCTTTCACTAACACATTCCATACATGCTTATACTGTGTAGGGTGTTTTGCAGGTTCACTGTTTTTCCTGGGGCTCCCATACCAGCGGGGAGAGATAAAGCCATTAGGCATAACATCAAGGTCGGTGGAGGGCAGAGATGGTCTGCTTTTTCCACGGTCTGTGCCTTCATTTCCTCTTTTCAGTGTTGGCGGCAGCAGTGAAAGCTGCCACTCACGATGGCTCGCTCTGTGCTGTGCGTTTCACCTTCATTAGCTAGTGTATCATAACGGCAAATCAGGAGACTGGGCTGCCCTCAGATTGCAGCTGCAGAAAGGCTGGGTAACTAGGCCTGGGCTCACCCAGGATCCCTGGATGCCAAGCACCTTCCAATCGTCCCCTCCCCAGTCTGTGGGGCAGCTTTCTACATATCCACTCCTTGATGCTTCCTCTTGGGGGATTTGACTTATAAAAATCCTTTTGGGTGCCAGGCCACACCTGAAGAATGTGCACATTGTTATATTTTGCTTTGGTTTATTGTTTTTGCTGTGTATGTGCCATGGCATATGTGTAAAGGTCAAAGGACAATTGCCGGTGCTGGTCCTCACTTTCGCCTTGTTTTGAGATAGGGTCTCTTGTTTGCTCTTGGCTCGCTGGCCCATGAACTTGTGGGGATTTGTCTCTGCCTCCGTCTCAGCATGGGAGAGTCACAGGCGGCCTTTTATGGCCATCTGGAAACAGAGCTGTCAATCACTGGAGTAAGGACCCCATCGGGTCTCTTGTGGGACATACCTTTCTGGGAAATGGCACTCTTGGATCCTTTCTTTTCTTTTTTTTTTTGGTTCTTTTTTTCGGAGCTGGGGACCGAACCCAGGGCCTTGCGCTTCCTAGGTAAGCGCTCTACCACTGAGCTAAATCCCCAGCCCCTCTTGGATCCTTTCTAAGAGGTGGGTTACTTTTTTTTTTTTGTAAATTTGTATTTTTTTTAAAATTTGCATTTTTAAAAATTGGGTATTTTTTATTTGCATTTCAAATGTTATTCCCTTTCCCGGTTTCCCAGACATAAGCCCCCTATCCCATCCCTCTCCTTTCTTCTATAAGGGTGTTCCCCCTCCCTAGCCACCTTCCTTCCTGCCCCCTGTCCCTGACATTTCCCTACACTGGGGAGTCCAACCTTGGCAGGACCAAGGGCTTCTCCTCCCATTTGAGTCCAACAAGGCCATCCGCTGTTTCATATGCAACTGGAGCCATGGTCTGTCCCTGTGTACTCTTTGGGTAGTGGTTTAGTCCCTGAGAGCTCTGGTTGGTTGGTATTGTTGTGATGGGTTATTTTCTTATTGATGCCGCAGGTGTGTGCACAAGGATGATCCCTAGAGTGGGGACAGGAACACTTAATTCTCTAGAAAGATAAGAATCAGTAGATGTATTAAGTTCCTCTTATAGCGTTCCTCAGGGATGCCCCCGTCCTCTGGACCTTTGGTGGAGCCTGGGGAGGTTTGGTCCTGGAGCACCACATCTGGGCAAGCACACAAAAGGCACCAAGCTCTGCTGCAGCCTCTCTCACAGCATCCCTGCCGACTCTCAAGGGATACGAGACAGTAGCCAGCTGTGTGCAGCTCCACCTGCAGGGGACCAGTCAATTCCAGGCCTCTCAGCTGCACCCGAGGGAGCTGAGGAGCCAGTCTTGGCTCCAGGAACCTCTGGAAGCATATTGGGAGGCTTGGGTTTGCACAGCTTGGGTTTGACTACCCGCTGGAACCACCTTATCGGAGCTGCCCTGCCCTAAGGAACCACCTGCGGTCAGTGCCAGGGCTGAGCTACAGAGGTAGCTGATGCAGGAGCTTACTCAGCCTCCTTACATTGGCACTAAAGTCTCGCTTCCAAGACTGGAGAAAATGAAGCTCTGAGACCAGCTGCCTCTTTCAAGCCCTCCAAGCTCGAAAGGGAGAGTCCAGCCTGGCCCCTTTCTTCAAAGCCAGTCTTCTGGCTGGAGGCTTTTCTTTGGATGGCTCAGAATACTGGTAGGTGACGGTGGTTTGACTAGTGGGGTTATGTGCAGCCGAGAAACCTTGAGACTGTGGCCACAGTTAGCTACTGACATTCGTATTCTTCTCCTTAACACTCTTTCTGAAGAGGCTGGAATCTGGAGACCCCAATGATCACGCTCTTAATCTAGCAACAGGCATAGCATGGGCAGCCACAGAGATACTATGGGCACCTGCTTGGCTTAGCAGAAACCGACCCTCTTCCCTGATTCTTGATGTGTCCCCTGGCTTCCATATCCTTCTATTTCCCAGCACTGTTAGAAGTTCCAGGTTGGTGTGTAAAGTTATCACCATCTATCTCTCCCTCCCCATCCTCCTGTGACACACTAGGACTTCCCCAAGGAAAAGGACACCTTGCAATAAAGTTTTTTTTAAATTATTTTTATCCATCACTATGTCCTACTGTGTAGCTGAGGGAAACCCTGAAGGGTGATGGTGATCCAGGCTCTATGTTGGCTTTGGACCCCCCTCCTTGTTCCTGAATGGAAGAAAAACCAAGCTGATGGCAGCGGAAATGTGTGACGTGGTGATGACGAGACAGGGAAGTGACCTCTGATGTTCTGAATTTGCATGCTGGGAGTAGAGGATACCTTAGAAGTGAAAGACTTCGTAGAATTGTGGTACATGTTCTGATAGTCCAGTGGCCGTTCTAGAAATAGAATGTACCCCTAGTCCTGCAGGTCATGGCCTCTTACCTGGTGTGGTTTATAAGGGTGGCCCTGGTCACTGCGGCTTACCTCTCAATTATAGAGCTGCCCACCATGAGCGCTGGAAGATGTGGCCACGGGAGTCTAACCCCTCTTTGCTCTACCTTTTCTTTTTCCGTTGTGACACCCTGATTTCTGGTCCTTTCTCTTGGCCACCTCATCCTTTCCGGCTTTATGCTGGTAGACTGTGTATTGAATCCCAGGCTCTCTCACTCTCCTGTCAGTTCTGTTTAGCTCATGGGGGCAGGGACACACATGCAAATACCCTCTCCCCATTCTCATTTCCATGGACTACGTAGAAAGCTTCCAAACGGACAGCTTGGAAGTTCTCTGGAGTTGGCCCCTGGTGCCAGAGGCTGAGAGCCATGCTTGCTTAGTGATGAAAATTGGTGACATCGGTCCACAGAGGTTGGGGGTGGCATTTGGGAGCTGAGCGCTGAGGAGACAGGCTCCTAGTGGGTCATCCTAGCAGCCACTGAGGCAAAAAGGCAACGGGAACCATCACCAGGTGAGATGGTTTGTACATGCTTAGCCCAGGGAGCAGCACAATTAGAAGGTGTGGCCCTGTTGGAGAACAAGTGTCACTGTGGGGTGGACTTGGAGAGCCTCCTAGCTGCCTGGGGATGCTCAGTCTGCTCCTGGCTTCCTTTAGGTGAAGATGTAGAACTCTCAGCTCCTCCTGCACCATGCCTGCCTGGATGCTGCTGTGTTCCCACCTTGATGATAATGGACTGAACCTCTGAACCTGTAAGCCAGTCCCAATTAAATGTTGTCCTTATAAGAGTTGCCTTGGTCATGGTGTCTGCTCACAGCAGCAAAACTCTAATGAAGACACCAGGCTCAGGCGGAAATTTCGCCTACATATAGGTGAAGGCTGAAGGAAGCTCCCTCCCAAAATGCCTTCTGGAAGTTCCTAGAAATGCAGAGTTCTGGGGTTACCCACAGAGATCCTCCTTCAGCAGGATTTGACTGAGGCCCTGGCCTTTGGACATGCTGTATAAAAACCCTTGCCAGCCAAGCTTGGTGGCTCAGGCCTCTAACCTCCTAGGGGGGAGCCTGAGGTGAGAAGATTGCATAACTGGATTATAGAGTCAGCTCCAGGGCAACCACACAATTTAGCAAGATTTTGTCTTCAAACGAAACTACAAACCAGCCTGGGTGTAGGTCACTGAGGGAGTGCTTGCTCTAGGTTCAATCTCTAATAATGGGGAAAGAAAGAAAAAACCCCAAATGACCTCTAAGCCCTGACCACAAGCATCCCCTAATTGAGGACAAGTCACTCTCTGAAGCTATAGCTGAGTGGGTAGGAGATTTGAAAAGGGAAGGGTTGACTGGCTCCAGGCTGAGCAGAATCTTCTAGAAAAGTGGAAGTGTGATTCGAATGTTCTGTGGAGTTTAACGCCAAGTTAGAGATAACATTACTTTTCCCCAGAAATATGACAGGACAAATGTGTCATCGTCTTTCTCAACAAGGGAAGGGAGGGGTGAACATAACTGATGTTGGATTTCTGTCGTGTGACAGGGCGTTCTGACGAGAAGCATCTGGGAGGAAGGGTTTATTTCAGTTCACAGCTCCATGTTACTGCCCATCCCTGAGGGGAAGGCGAAACAGTGGGGGCTTGAGACAGCTGGTCACATCGCACCCACAGCCAAGAGCACAGAGAGAATGAATGGGTGCATGCTTCGTGTCAGACAGCTTTCTGTTTAGAAAACAGAATCCTCATGAAGCAGTCCGACGATTAAGCCAGTGTGACGGACGGACCAGGCCTCATCTGTTCAGATGGCGTGGCTGACTGTACCGTCCTTCATGGAAGATGGGGACACCACGAGTATCCTGCTCCTTCCTCTTGGAGGAAACAGGAATTTCTAAAGAAGAAACGGATCCCCGAATGTATTGTGCACAAGAGGATGAGAGGGTGGAGTCAGAGATACCAGAGGACTTGGGGATTGGCTACCCAGGTCAGTAGCTGAGGGCCACTGGTAGAAACCAAACTGAGCCATCTGTTGGTGCATCCCATGATCTAGCCCCACTAAGGTCTGTCCTGCAAGTTGTGCGTGAGCGTCTCGGGTCAGTTGGTGTTTGAATGTGTCGCCACATCAGTTCACTTCAAGCTATACACCTTTCTGAGATGCCTGCAGAGTACCTTCCCCCGGGCCGAGTGCTCCCAGAAAGCAAGACCGGACAGGACCCACCTTGACTTCAGAGCTCAGGACTCAGTGGAGAAGACAGACCACTCACTGATGAGGAAAGTGGATGTCTACTACACAAGGGCTTTGTCCCCAAGGCCACCCTGAGGGTCAGTGCCTTGTGGGAAGGGCTCACAGAACTCACAGGGGCTGATGGACTCACAGTGGTAGCTTATTATCCAGGAAGGAAAGATTAAAATCTGCAGAAGCCAAGGATGCATAAAGGAGCAGTACATACAGTGCCAGATGTGCGCTTTCAGGGTCCTGTCCCAGAGGAGCCCCACTTTGATTTTCTTATCAATGATGCCTGACAATGTGTTCAAAGCAGGACAGGTGAACCGTGACATTCAGGGTTTTTATTAGAGGTTGGTTACAGGGCCTTGGTCACCCATAGGACTTGTGAATTATTCAGCTATCAGACCCTGGGGACTCTGGCATACGCTGCGTGTCCCAAGGCCTCTGTTATTAGTTGTGTTGACAGCATAAAGTGTCTGGACAGTCCAGGGCTCCTGGTAAGCACGAACGCTCTTACCTGGTGGGACGTTGCCAGGGCTTAGAGGCTATCTCCAGAGAGCTGGTTAAAAGCCAAATCGTTATTTGGGGTGTGTCAGCCCTTTTTAATTTACATACCAGTGTGCACCACAGACCTGGTGCCTGACTGGATAAGGATGTGCAAAAGGGAGGAGAGCCCGGAAAGATCCTCAGACTTCTGGGTGGATTGAGAGGGACATAGACGAGGCCATGCAGAGTGAATGCCTGCTTCAGTTTACAAATTGTCTATTTTATTCTCCCTAGATCATAGACACGCACCTAACTAATAATTATAAAATGAACAAGTCAGGGAAAATGGCGACAGCCCTCCTTTTCTGACTTCTGTCCCCTAGGGCGTCTTGTTTATGGGATGAATAAATGGCTATTCCAAGACCCGAGCTCCTGTCCTTATGTTCCCAGAGAGAATTCCAGAGAATACATAGATGCTGTCCCTTGGAAGTAGCAGAGACAATTCCTCACTCGTTATGTGTGGGGTGGGACTTCAACATGACCAAGGACAGAAGCAACCAGTTAGTAGGAGGGAAGATGTTCCGCCCACAGTGGCTCAGCTCAAGGAGCCCAGAACTGCTGGAGAGCTTCCTACCAGGGAAGCACGGCTTCTTACAGGCTGCCTCTCTCAAGGCAGTGACCTCAGAAATCATGGTGCTTCCTTTGAACTGGTTTTGCTTGCTATAATACCAAAATAGGGTACTGCGTGCAACTCCTGCTGTAGTCCACAGAGGAAGAGAAACCAGAGAGTAGGAACAGAGGGTGCTGAGAGGCACCCTCTCATCTGTGAAATATTTCAAGGTAAACCATACCCGTGCACATATTCTCACCTCGGAACAACTTCAAATAATGCATAGAAATACTGTGCCTTGCAGGAAGCAGAGCTTCATCCTCCCCTGTGGTGTGCGGGCTAGCGGTAGGGCTTTGTTTCCAAGGAACCCAGTATGGAAAGTGAGAAACGGTAATTTCTCGGTGGACAAACATAGGGAACACTGTCTTTTCCAAGGGTCAAAAGCTAATAGGAGCTCTGCACAGTGTGTTGAAGAGACACCTCTATGGGCCTCTGCCAAACTCATCACCCTAGCTTAATCGTGAGAAAACATCAGACAAATCCCGCTAGGATGTCTTAGTCAGGGTTCCTATTGCCGTGCTGAAACAGTGTCACCAAAAGGAATTAGGGAGGAGAGGGCTCATTTCGGCTTAGAACTCTCAGGTCATGTGAGGAAAGTCAGGGCAGGAACTTAAGGCAGGAACATGAAGGTCAGAACTGAAGCCATGGAGGGGTGCTGCTTGCTGACTTGCTCCTCATAGCTTGCTCAGCCTGCTTTCTTATATGACCTGGGACTACCTGCCCAGGGCTGGCACCACCAGCAATAGTCTGGGCACTCCCACATCAATCACTAATTAAGAAAATGTAGCACAGGCTAGCCCCAAGGGCAATCTGGGGAGGGCCTCTTTTCAATTGAGGTTTCCTCTTTCCAAATGATTCTATCTTGTGTCAAGGTGACATAAAACTAGCTAGCATTCTGAAGAACGTTTCACATAGCAACCGAAAAGCCGTCTACAAACACATAAGGCCCAGGAAAGCAAAGAAAGATCGAGAACCCATTGTAGAGCGGGGCAGACAGGAAGAGGAAATGCCGTGAGTAGCCTGACCGGATTCTGGAGCAGCAGGGTTGGGGCAGGGAGATGGGTGAAATCAGAAGAAAGCTTGTGGGTTCAGTTTCTAGCAATGGTTGATCATTCATGGCTCAGTCTTGCCATTTGTAAGCGCACAGGGAGTAAGGCAAGGTCAAGGGAACTCTGTGATAAGTTCCAATATCTCTGCAGCTTTCCCGTGAATTTAAAATTATTCCAAAGTAAGATGTTTATTTTACATTTAAAATGCACTTGGTGGGTGTTCTTATGGACTTGGAGAAAAATCTATCCTTCCCAAAGGGACTGTTTGGGGTTCAGGGCTTGTGTGGTTTGTGGACTGAACCTGGGCAACTGCTGGTTTCAGGGGCAGGGGACTGCCATTTTCCGTGCCCTCCATTTTATTTTTGTTTGTCTGTTTGTTTCTCGTTTCTTCTGCAGTTTGTTGGGTTTTGCTGGGAGTGACTACGGTGGTTGATGGTGGTTGATTTTATTCCATTGCTCAGTGGGTAGAACTCTGACATCAGACACCCCCACAGACCTTCCTGTGAGTGTCTCTAACTTAAGTTGCTTTTTTTTTTTTTTTTTTTTTGGTTCTTTTTTTCGGAGCTGGGGACCGAACCCAGGGCCTTGTGCTTCCTAGGCAAGCGCTCTACCACTGAGCTAAATCCCCAACCCCTTAAGTTGCTTTTGACAAGTATTTTGTCACAAGAGGAAAACGAGAGAGAGAAAGAGAGAGAGAGACAGAGAGAAAGAGAGAGAGACAGACAGAGAGACAGAGAAACAGACAGAGAGAGAGACAGACAGAGAGACAGAGAAACAGACAGAGAGAGAGAGACAGAGAGAGTTAGCTAACTTCTTGAGATTTTGGTGACATGATCATGTAGTTCTGACAACCCAAACCATTGATGGTCAAACCGGTTCAGGCCTACAGGATATGGTGGACATGAGCTTATGAGGTAAGGATGCAAGATGATCAGGAAACCAAGAGAAGGAGAGAAGTGAGGGCCTGTGGAGCTTCAGTTAATGAAGAACTGGATAGGGGTGGGATATCAGGTCAACACTCCAAAGTGAACAAGCTGCCTGCCTGCTTCAAGCAAACCGTGTCGGGGGCAGACTACTCAGAAGTTGGAATGCAACTAAGCAAGTAGACAAGAAACAGCCAAACAGCTGCCCTCCTGTGAGCCTGTCACTGAGCAGAGCAAGGAGAATCCTGCTGGTGAGATGCCCTCCCCTCTCCCACCCATTACTGTTCCTAGAATTATCTAGGAGAAGCTAACAGAGTGTTCTGGTGGGGGTGGGGGGGCTTTTGAAAATGGATCTGATTGAAGGCGCTCTGCTCAAACTATCTGTGAGAGTCTCTGGGTGAGAGGCAATTTCAGCTGATAAGAACAATTGTCTCCACACTCCAACTTGGGGAATGCATTAATGCACACTTGAAACTTTCAACAAGAAGCTGTCTGTCTGACAGGAGTTTCAGGCTCTGTATGAGCAACTCCCTCCCTTCCCCCTCACTGAGCTGAGGAACAAGTTAAATAAATGAAATGGGAAGTGTTTGGGATCAAAGAAAAATAGGCAGTAGTAACTTGATATTTCCCCCTCAATAGCTCCATATTTGAGAAGGATCTTTGACTACAATGTACAATGACATTCTCATGAAAAGTAATTTCAAAGACTTCTTCTCCTCCATGAAGCTAATTAGAGATGTTTATTGGAGACAAAAGGCATTAGGCCCTCTTTTTCACTGAAGGGGCTGAATTAGAAATGAAAGTGAACAGAAGTGTTACGATTCTCCAAAGAAAGTGAGAACTGGTTGTTCCCAGAATAACTCAGGAGACCTGTGAAAAGTGAGGGGGAAGGAGGGAGGAAAAGAGAACACACACACACACACACACACACACACGCATGCATGCACACAGGTACACAATGCATAATGTAACACATGAACACATGCATGCATGTACGCATGCACCCATGCGCATACACACATACACTCATACAGACACACACATGTCAACATGCGTGCACACACATGCGTGTGCACAGGCACACATATACACATGCATGCACACACGCACACACGCATGCACCCATGCACATACACATACATATACAGAAACACACGTGCACACATGTATGCAAACACACGTGCATGCACACATGTGCACATACACGCATGCACAAACACAAATGCAGTCGCGCGCCCATGTCATGCTCTCCAGGAAGACATCTAGGCATTCGTTAAAAAAAAAATCACCCTTTATACTATTCAGAATCTCAGAGTCAGAGAGGATCACAAAAGCAATAGACCCTGGACTGGCCATGTAGTTCAGTTGGCAGAGCATTGCCTCCTTGCTTAGCATGTACATGTCCTTGGCTTCAACCCTATTGTCTCATTAAACAAGGTAAGGTGGTCGCACACCGAAATCCTAGTGCTCAGGAGATAGGAACAGAGGATAGGGAGTTCAAAGCCATTCTTAATTAACTACATAAGGGATTGAAGGCCAGCCTGGGTTACAGAAGTCCCTGCCTTTAAAAAAAAGGGGGGGGGGAGGGAATCAACATTTCTTTTTGAATTTGAAGCAGTTGCAGGAGACAGACATCAGCTTGGAATTCATCTAGTGCAGTGGTTCTCAACCTTCCAGTGCTGTGGCCTTTTAATACAGTTCCTCATGCTGCAATGAATCCAACCATAAAACTACTTTTTGCTACTTTATAATGTAATTTTACTACTGTTATGAATTATAATGCAAACATCCGATATGCAGGACATCTTATATGTGATCTCTGTGAAATGCTTGTTGAGAAATATTGGTCTAGATCCCCAGGGGGCTAGGAATTAGGAATCCCTTCTTAAGAGTCACCTAAGCTTCCACGGTCTTCTGATGGGTTCCACTGAAGGTCTGAAGGATGCAACTCTCAAAGCCTGGACCCTGTCTTATTCATCCTTTTGCTTCTCTTGCCAAGGGCCACACCTGGCAGGTGGCAGGTCCGTAGGAAATGTTTGCTAAAAGACTAGACAGTTGCTTGCTCTGCTCAGTGACAGGTCACAGAAATGGCTCTATGATGCTGGAAAATACTGTACAAAAGCTCACACCAGCAAAAGCAGCTATCTCCATTTCACTTGCATCTTCTTTTAGTCTCATGAACTTGAGTTAAAGAACTAATTAAAAACACAGTTAGGTGTCTTGTTTTCGGAGCACTTACTAGAAGAGGCAGTGAAGGTGGCCGGTTTGGGGGGCACAGTGTTAGCTGGGGAAGAGACAGCTGCAGGAGTGATATAGAATTAAAAGGGAACAGCATTATGGCTATAACATAGCCTGAAGCCTTTAATAGCACAGTTAAATTTACCCTTTTACTGACACTGCGTACCTACTATGAACCAAGAATTTTAGTTCTTCAATGGACTATATTTTAATGTTTGTGGTGGTTTGAAGATGCTTGGGAAGTGGCACTATTAGGAGGTGTGGCCTTGTTGGAGTAGGTGTGGTCTTGTTGGAGGAAGTGTGTCACTGTGGAGGTCGGGCTTTTTGATCTAGTGCTACAGCCCTGCCCAGTGTGGAAGAGACCTTCCTTCTGGCTGCCTGTGGAAATCAGTCTCTTGACTGCCTTTGGATCAAGATGTAGATCTCTCACCTCCTTCTCCAGCACCATGTCTGCCTGTGTGCTGTCCTGCTTCCCGCCACGATGATAATGGACTGAACCTCTGAAACTGTAAGCCAGCCTCAATTAAATATTTGCTTTTGTAAGAGTTGCATTGGTCATGGTGTCTCTTCACAACAATGGAACCCTAACTAAGACAATATTAATATTTACATATATGTTTTGGGCTTTTTGAGATAGGTCATGCCATGTAGACTGGGCTGGAAAACATCCTGCTGTTACCTGCTAATTTCTAGGGTTAAAGGCATGTACTACCATGCCAGGCAAGCCACTGTATGATTTAAGGTCTTCAACTCATCTGTAGGGCTAACACAATTATTTTTTACTAGGGTGCCTGGGTTGTTTTTTCCTTTCTTTTTCTCTTTCTTTTCTTTTTTCAAGTCAGGGTTTCTCTTTGTAATCCTGGCTGTCCTAGAACTCACTCTGTAGACCAGACTGGCGTCAAACTCAGAGATCTACCTTCATTTACCTCTTGAGTGCTGGGATCAAAGGCCTGTTCCACCACTCCTGGCTGATCTTTTTTTTTCTTGTTGCTATGATGAAGTACTCTGATAAAAGCACCTTAAAGAGAGCTGTAGTGGTGACCTGACTCTTGAAGACAGGCTTTATAGGAGTAGATATTGGCCTTGAATTCCCAACATCTGAACCACAGAGTCCTTGTGAATGGAGCAGGGGATCAATTTTCTTTTTGTTCTTGTACAGTGTTAAAAATGGATCTGTCTTTAGTAAAACAGCCTATAATTCTTGTGCTGTTGGATACTTCCCCGATGATGGGTGCCTTAGTGTTTTACTGCTGTGAAGAGACGCCATGACTCTTATAAAGGCAAACATTTAATTGGGGCTGGCTTACTGCTTCAGAGGTTTAGTCTATCATCATCATGGTAGGAAGCATGGCAGCGTGCAGGCAGACATAGTGCTGAAGGAACCGAGAGTTCTTCATCCTGATTGGAAGGCAGCCAAGAGAAGACTGGATTACACAGGCCAGACTTGAGCATATATTAGACCTCAAAGCCCTACCTCTACAGTGACACACTTCCTCCAATAAGGCCACACCTCCTCCAATAAGACCACACCTTCTCCAATAAGGCCACACCTCCTAATAGTGCCACCCACTATGGCGAAGCATTCAAATACATGAATCTATGGGGGCCAAACTTATTCAAACCACCACAGTGGGTGTTCTGGATGGTGTACTGATGGGACTGCACAACTGTGCTCCTCCCCTTCTGAAAGATGTCATTGCAACAAACAAGAGGTGGTCTTCAAAGAGCTAGATGTGGCTGCCCTTGTGGGCTTCATGCCAAGAAGGGAAGAAATGAAGAGGAGAGACCAACTAAAAGCAACTGTGAAAATTCTCAAAGCCTAGTGTGCATCTTTGGAGAAACAAGCCAGTTAAGAAGTCAGTTAAGGTCACTGTTGTTGGAAACTCAGCCAGTACAAACTGCCTGATGACCTCCCCATCAGCTCCATCAATCCCCAAGGAGAGCTTGACTTGCTTGGACCACAGAACTAAATCTCAAACTGCTCTTAAAACTCACTGTAACTGCTGATGACATAATGTCTTTATCTGGAAAATCATTCCCCAGCTCTGTATCTAGTTGTCAATCATGCTACGGGGAAATTGCAAGGAAAGGAAGTCGGTGTGTATGAAGCCCTAACAGATGACAGCTGGCTCAAGGGAGAGTTACTCACGACTGTGAGACGGCAGGGCACCGCTGTTATCCATGCTGGAAAACTGCCCAGTGCAATGTCTACTGCAAAAGCTGTCTCTGTGTTGTGGTTTGCCCCGGAGTTATCTGTATTTTGATGCTAATTCCACCACCCCGAGGACTGCTGCCTAGTCACATGCTCAGGACTCAGGTGACTTCACCAGAACCTTCTCCCCATTGAACTTGTAAAATACATGTGAGGGGCTGGAACAGGATAGAAGGAGGACTGTCATGATGAGAAGGAAGGATGGATGGGAGAGAAGTTTGAAGGAAGAGGAAGAGACTGAAACAGAAAGGAGGAGAGACAGGAGGGACAGGGAGAGAAGCCGTGGCAGGACAAAATGGCAGGTGACATTAAGATTCCATGCTGTACCTTTACAGGTTGTTACAAATGTTTTTGTTACAAATGTTTTTAAGGGATGGATGTGTATTGGGCTTTGTATGTTTAGGTGGGCAATTATATCTTATCAATTGGGTCGAAGATTATTGTGTTGTGTGTTCTTTCATGTAGCGATTTAAGTGTAAGAAAGTGTGCGGCGGTTGGAGAGTCTGGGCCATCACGGAGTTGGGATGTGTGCTTCTGGCACGGAAACCTGCCTTGGGAACTAGATAGGAAGAGAGATTGCTGCCAGGCTCAGAGAGAGGCCTTCGGCAGCGTGATATGGGACGGAGCAAACGGATGAAAGGCTTTGCTGACTGAGAATTAAGATATCCAGCAGACATCTTGGGGCACTGAGGCGCCGAACCTAAGGGGGGTGGTAAAAGACAACCATACTTTTTTTATGTTTTATATTTTTACCACAACATCTCTGGCCACGTCAGACACATCTGGTTTGGAACTCCAGAGGAAGAGTCCATGTTGATGGGTGTCATCTCTGACAGCAACTCTCTCAGTGTGCCTGATAATCTGCTCACTCGCTCCCTCTTACGGTCGAGAATAAGGCCTGGGATTTTGTAGAAGGCCTCCCTTTTCAGAAGGAACTGGCAGGAGAAAAAGAAACTGCTTTAGGATTTTTCTCCCTGGCCGACTAGACAAGTGTGTTGATGTCAGTAAACATCCCAAAGCTGAAGAATCTAGACCCCATTGCTGAGCCTGGTGCCCAACAGCAATAACGTTTATAATATTATACCGTACTGTCGAGTGTAATAATTGTACTCAAATCACTTGTGAACAGCCGCCTATTTTAAAGATTGTGTGCTTTATGGTACAGATTTGTGGAATTCTATCATGCTGTCAGTGCTGCAATCTAAAATAAAATGTAATTGAGTGAAGGAGAAAAAGAAAGCGACTTAAGGGAGAATAGATTTATTCTCATTCACAGGGCCAGGTTGTTGGTCACCACAGGTTGTGGTGGAGAAATCACAGCATCAGGAGCTTGGGCAGCTGGTCATTTCACACCCACAGTCAGGGAGCAGAGGATGATACCTGCTGCTACTCAGCTCCCCTCTCTCCACTTACATAGCCCAGTAGCGCAGCCAAGGGAATGGCACCGCCCATAGTGAGCAGGCCTTCCTGCCTCTATGAATGTACTCTAGATAACCCCCTTCCATGTCGCATAGGTGATTCTAGGTTTTGTTAAGTTGACAATGAACATAAGCCATCAAAGGGCAGAGGCTGAAACTTGGAGAAGTTAATGATTTGGACCATTTTTAAGGTTAAATCTCTTTTATTTTCTACACTATAGTACTAAGAACCTTATTCTATTTTTTATCCTTAAGTATTTGATTAGAGAACTTTAAAGGAACAATTTAAGACCCACCAGTGCATCTGCGGTTCAGGATTAATAAAAATTAGTATCTTAGTGTTTATTTTCCTTCTATTAAAAATCCCTCTAGTAGATTTTACAAAAAAAAAGTTCTCCATTCTCCATAAAGAATTAAAACGGCAGAAAAATCTAAAAGTTAAAATTACTCCAAATCTTTCAACTCATTAAAAACGTCATTACTGCTTAGTGAACATAATTTCGGATATCCTTTTAAGCATCTGAATATAGCTATATAAATAGACGGAGAGACGAATGGATGCATCGCTGGAGAGACAAAAAGCTATTGCAAAACAGGATTGATCTATACACGACATTTTAACGCAGTAATTAAATTTAGTTTTACTTTAGTTTAATAGGAGAAATAACTGGCAGAAAATAGAAGTCAGTGAATCTCAATTAGATGTTTCTTTTCTTAAGAGATAATATTTCTTAGAAATTACTTGGAAAGCTAAAGAATAAAAATTCTTAGGCTTCCTGGGGGCAGGGCTGGGTGGGGAGCAGGAGGACTGTTGCAAGTTTGAGGCCAGCCAGGGATACCTAGCAGGATCCCATCTAAAACAACAAAGCCCCAGCAGGCAGACAGACAGACATCAATAGTTGATAGGCAGATGATATACAGAAGATACGGAGAGGAGCTAGACGATAGGTACATGATATAGATTGAAGTTGCTGATTTCTTCCGTAATTTTTTTTTTTTAATTAGGGAGCTGGCTCAGTTGGTAAAGTATCTGCCTCTCAAGCATGAAGACCTGAGTTCCAACCCCCAAGCTCCCATGTAAAAAATCAGGTGTGGTGGCACCATCTTGTAATTCCCTCATGGGAAGATGCAAGGTAGAGACAGGCAGAGATGTCTGGAGCTCACTGGCTAGTTGGCCTAGCCTATTTGGTGACATTCCAAGCCCATGAGTGACTTTGTCTTGAAGAAAAGGTGGACAGCACGTGTACTCCCCCATGAACACATACCTGCACATTTTATTAGATGGTTTGTTAACGTTTGTTGACTGACTCCCAGGCTTAAAAGATAAACAAGCTGTCCTTAACGTCTCCTTCTGTCGCTTTCCCCATGACTTATGTTGTCCTAATAGCTTGCATCCTCACACTGTTCTCACCTATAACACTTAATCTTTCACTTAGCCTACGTTCTCTGGTCATCTCAGCATGGGAGTCTTTACTCTCGGCCACATGTTGCCCCCAGGACGTCATACCTGGTTCTTTCCTGGCTAGATTCCATACCAACAGAAACCCAATAACTTCTATCTCCTGTCGTTTTACTTCTCCTGTTGAACTGGAGTAAAATTAAATTTAACACCTGTGTTCCTGGAGGTCTTCTGTGGTGACAAACATTTGCTTGCTGTCATGCTTGGGTCCCGCCATAGTTGAGTCTAGTGTCCCTAGGACGTGCATTGGCTCCTTTCACCCTGTTACCCCCCTAGCATGAAGTTCAAGATTCATCCCCCGTCTTGGTGATTTGGTCTTTCTACATAGAAAATACCCTGAGAATTGGATTCGCTTTCCGGGGACTTCATTTTTCCCATCTGCGGGCTGTAGATGTCATCGGTTGTTCTTGTCAGTATCAAATGAGATTGTTATTTAAAGACTTGGCGCCATGCCTGGATCAGAACCAACGCTTAATAATTGTTAGCTTCTGGTGGGATTGTAACGGGGGCACTAAAGTTCAAGAATACACACAGGATTCTTCTGAGCTGGACATCCATTGAGTGACCAGCCCAGGAAAGGGCCTTAGGTAATTAGGCGCAGTAGAAAGATTATTAAGTCAATGCAATTAAAGAGGCTAGAGGGAAGGAGTACAGAGAGTCTGACTGAAGGATAATTAAAGACCTGAAATAAGAGAACTCAAGAAATGGAATAAAAGGTATATTTAAGGATAAAATAAAGATTAAATTTCCCCCAAATGACGAAAGTGTCTTAGGCCATCTAAACCGAGAACAAAAGGAAGAGCTGGACTTAGAAGGCTGGCGGTGTGCACCTGTGGGGCCTCGTACCAATCCTCACTGACTCCTCCAGCTGATGACGCGTGGACCAGGGTCACTCAGTCCACAGAGCTAGAACGCCCTTTTTTATTTTATTTTATTTTATTTTATTTTATTTTATTTTATTTTATTTTTTAATGTTAGCCATGGCCATCTCGTTCGTTAAGACCCTCCATTTTGGCTAAACCACGTGAGTCGTTGAGACTAAAGTCATTTTGGTTCCCAGGATTAAAGTGACTCATTTCTCTAAATCCTTGCCCTTCCCACCCTGCTGACAACCCCAGAAATGGCGGCCATAGAGGTTGTCGGTCTTTACCTCAGTATTTACTTTATTTTTCTAGCTACCGCTAGCAACAGCCAACCTCAGGCTAAAAAGGGGATCTCCTCCTCTTCCTTTCTCTTTTTCGCTTTATAAATACCTCAGCCCGTAAGCAGCCCATGGGCTCTGATCCCACGCCAGAGACTCCTCTAGACTAAAGCCAGCTTCGTTACTGAGTCCCTCGCTCCGGCTTCCTTCTTGGCAACCTTGCTGTAAATAGTTTCAGCTTACTTGTTAAGGTTGACCCCTTCCTTGTGTCCCACCTGCTTCCGTTCTTTGATCGCATGTTGTATGGACTCCGTGCTCCTTTGTACCGTTTCGCCACGTGGACCGATCCTGCATTTCATCGCCCACACTGGGTTGTCTCCTTTTCTTACCTCCCATGGGCCGTGTTTGTGTTTTTCAGTCCGGGCTGTAGCGTTCTTGTCTGGATGCTCCTCTCTACCTCTCTTATGCCGAGGCTCGTCTTTTGGGAGGGTTTCTAGCACTGGTAGCCTTTACCTTTCTTCCCGTCACAGTGGAAGTCAGTCCTTTTGTTTTTAAGCGTATGCTTTTGAGCCTGGTTGTGGTGATTCTTGTCCTGACTACTTCACCTTGGCATAAGGACGTGTGGGATGTCCCCAGCAGGCTGCCAGGGACCTAGCTCTCTCTCGTCAATGACATTTTCTTATGTGTCTTTCACCAAGGTATAACTCACCTACTTGGTTTGAGAGGGGCTCCCTAATTATCACCCTGGAGTCTTTAAAAGACCCCACGGTTTACTTGGCCTGCAGCCATTTCTTCTTTGCTCGAGACAGAAAAATAAAAGGAGAAGACCCTTGGGTCACTTTGCTTAATCCTGGATCTACTCTCACTCCTGGGCCTCTTGGTTACTCATGAGACAGATGCTCAAAAGAGCTGCCATGCTGGATGCAAGATCCAAGATCCTTGGAAGCAGGACCATCCTTTTCTTCTTTTATTGACCTGCCAAGGCATGCTACCAAAAGCCTTTCACTTCCTGTAAGCATCCTCCTGACCCCAGGCAACCTCTTCCCTGACTGTCCAAATGAGACTCTCAACTTCTGGCTCCCCCCCCCCCCCCGGAGCCTTCTTCCAGCTCTCAGTTATACAGTGGGGCTTTCAATGGAGCTGCCCTTCCAGAAGCTGGGTCTCTGTGCACTGGCTTCAAACCTTCTGAGCATCTCACATAGCCCGGGTCTTTGATGTTTGTTGAGCCTTGAACAGAACTCATTCCCAGGAGGCTGTGGGGACTCAGTGAGTGGCTTGATTGTGCATGGAGAGCAGGAAGGGCTGCCCAAGCTCACATTGGTGAAGAAATTTGAGAGGCACTCATGGTCCCCTGGGTGTTGGGGAATGGGGACACCTGTGGGGTTAAGGTCTCAGTGGTGATGTTCCCAGCCAAGATGGCTGCATGAAACTGGCTACTGGGCTGATCTTGGTGTCTGCATGAACCTGTCACATGAAGCGTGAGGCAGATCCTGCATCTCCCGTGAGGTTGTCCTGCTTGTCACCTCATCGCGTCCCACAAAACCTCGGTTCTCAAAGGTTTATGTGCAGAGGGACCAGACTTTGTGGGGATGGGGGATAGATATGAAAATGAAGATTCCTCGGCTTCTCCATGCTGATTCAGAAGGTCTGGGGAAAGGCATGAACACCCTCATTTAAAAAGAAAAAAGAACCCCTTGGGTCTAGATGAGAGTGCTTGCTGCATGAACATGAGGACCCCAGTTAGGATCTCAGCACCCATGTGCATGTAACCCAGCTCTATAGGGTGGTTTGAGGGGGAAGGCAGGAGGACCACTGCCTTGGGGCTTCCTGCCTGCGAACCTAGCTACAGGTTCATCGAGAAACTGTCTCAAGGGACTATGACAGAGGAGGACACCTGACATCCTCTGGCCTCTGCACTTTTCTCATAGGAGCATACCCCCACCCCAGGGCTTGTGTGCCTGTGTGTGTGCACATATACACAGATAACTCTTGGAGTCAGGCATGGAGGTGCATACCTATACCGTGGGCAGGGGGATCATGAGTTCAAGGTCAGCGTGGGCCACATAGTAAGACCCTATTGCAAAATAAAACTAAGCAAAGCATTCCACTGCTGGGCAGGGACCCGGCAGCACAGCTGGTGCAGTGGATCACAGCATGCCACATCCAAGCATGTCACTTTGGCATGAGAACTATTTTGAGTTGAAGTTAACTGAGAGACAACAGACAGAGGAGGGGCTATCTCCCTCCCTTCCCCTTTCTGTCTGAAAGCAGGACATAAGCATCCCTTTGTAAACCTGTTTGCTTTCCTCTACCAAGGAGAGGTAGGGGGGCAGTTATTACTGGAGACAGCAATGACTTAACAAACATTACTAAAATGACCTCATCCCCTACCCTCACCCCTGCCCCCATTACCTTTCCACAGTCGCCATCCAACATCTGCCCCTCAGTCTCCTCAGATCTCTACAATGTGTCACTCTCTGCTAAGTAAACTCTCAGGCTAAGCTGCTTCCTGTAGGTTTTCTCTTCTCCCCCATGAAGGCTCTATGTCACTTAAAAAAGGCTACATAGTTTCATATAGAATACTAACGTCATGCTTTTCCTTTAGTTAGTTTCTCTTCTGTCATTTTAATTTGTAGGAAACACCACTCCACCACTACCCAGTGACTGACTAGAAGCAGACAGAAGTAAAAGACTTTTTTTTCCTTAAAAATCTTTTTTTTATACAGTATATTCTGGTTACAGTTTCCCCTCCCACAGGTCCTCTCCCCACTCACCGGAATCTTTACTCTTTCTTTGTCTCTTCCATTAGAATGCAAACAGGCAAATAAATGCTGATGGTGGTGGTGGTGATGGTGGTGGTGAAGAAGGAGAAGGAGAAGGAGAAGGAGAAGGAGAAGGAGAAGGAGAAGGAGAAGGAGGAGGAGGAAGATGAGGAGGAGGAGGAGAAGAAGAAGAAGAAGGAGAAGGAGAAGGAGAAGGAGAAGGAGAAGGAGGAGAAGGAGAAGGAGAAGGAGGAGGAGAAGAAGAAGAAGAGGAAGAAGAAGAAGAAGAAGAAGAAGAAGAAGAAGAAGAAGAAGAAGAAGAAGAAGAAGAAGAAGAAGAAGAAGAAGGAGAAATAAAAACAAAACAGAATAGGGCAAAACACATAAACAGAAAAAAATAATAGCCAAAGAAAAATCACAAGAAAAAATACAGAGGCTGACACACATTCACACACACAGAAAACCCATAAAAATAAAATTGGGGATCATAGTAAAAAGATCTGTAAGGTTAAAAAAATAGTGAAGGCAAAGCTTTTTGAGACAAAAAAAAAGTCCTGAAAGATATCTTCAAGTTTGTTTTGTGTTGGCCATTTACTGTGGGGCCTGGGGCCTGCCCTTAAGTGTGGTTTATATACCCAGTGAGATTCTGCTGGAGAAAACTAAGTTTTCCTTTTTGAATGGTTATTAAGTAGAGATAGCTTCTAGGTTAGGAATCGGGGACTTGTGTCTCCTTCCCGTCTCAGCACTGGGACCCCATCTGGCTTAGACCTGTTGTGGGTCTTGTGCATGCTGCCAAGGTCTCTGTTCATGAGTCCTACCACCGTGTTGGGAAGGTCTTGCTTCTTGGTGTCTTCTGTTCCCATGGGCTCTTACAGTCTTTTGGCCTCCTATTCCGTGGAGTTCTCTGAACCCCAAGGGGAGGGATTTGATGGAGACCTCCCATTTAGAACCAAATGTTCCAAGGTCTCTCATTCTCTGCACATCGTCTAGTTATGGGCTTTTGTATTTGTTCCCATCTATTGCAGGAGGAAGCTTCTCTGATGATGACTGAGTAAGACTCTGATCTACAGGGATAGCAAAACATCACCAGGAGTCGTTTTATGCTATGTTCCTTTAGCAGAACTATAGTATTTGGTTTTCCCTTAGGTTCAAGGCATTTCTAGTCTCAGTTTCTTGGCCACGCAGGCAGTGTTGGACATGGGTTTCATCTCATGGAGTGAGCTTTAACAATCAGATAGTGGTTTAGTTACTTCAATTAGACAGTGGGTTGGTTACACCTACAACTTTTGTGCCATTATTGTACTAATGAATCTTGCAGGTGGGTCACATGACAGATGTAGAATTTGTATCTGGGTTGGTGTTGCCTGTAGTTTTTTGCTCTACTCACTTTTAGCTCTGGGAAATGACCATGCTACTACCAATCCTCACCAAGCTTCCCTTGAATTTTCAGATAAGACACACAACACACACACACACACACACACACATATGCACGCACACATGCACACACAATTATATGTTTTCAACTTGCCATCTTGACACAATTCCTGGGCACCACTATCTTCAGCCTGGAAAAGTGTGCCCTTACTAATTTCTTATCTCTTTCTCTCCCTAAACTTCAGTTGCTAAACTATTCTGACCACCCACGTGTAGAGGCGGCCCGTGTGACCACTCCATTTTGAGATCTCACATGGTTGTCCTGTTCTCTTCTCTCCAAGGCATGGCAAACTCCCTTCTCTTTCCTTGTGTCTCCTTCTCTACTCCAGGCACCTGGAAGTCCTGGCTGTACCTTCTGCTTAGCAATTGGCCCATGGCTTTCTTTACTGACAGATCAAGAACCAATTGGGGAACAGGACCTTAGCATCAGAACCACTTCCTACAGATTGGTGTTTACCTTTCTCCGCTGATAGTACTAGGTAGGCACCAACTTGACTTCTCTGTGTTTAGTGAATTATGTAGGTCTTGTCTTCAGCAATATGGCTTTACCATCAGTTTGTTGAGAGCAGCCAATAGCTTGGCAATAGCCTGGGTTGTTTAAAGGCTTCCGTGGGACCTCTTTGGCAACAACTCAACTAGATGTAACCCATTTCTGGAAGTAGAGGCTTCATCTGGTGATGAGAGGTGTCCAGTGGGGGGCTCCATCTCCCCCTCGTTTGGTGATTCTGACTTAGATTTCTTTCGTACATGTATATATTTTAAGAAGCTTCTATACCATTAGGTAGAGCAGCAACGAACATGTATGGGCAAGAGTCTCTGTAGTAGAACGTAGAGTGCTTTGGTGCTGTGCCCAGAGGTGGTGTAGCTGGATCCTGAGGTAGAACTGCTCCTTGCTTCCCGTGGAACTGCTGATTTCCATCGTGGTTGTACAGATTTGGACCCCTCAGCAATGAATGAGTGTTTTCCCCATACCTCACATCCTTGCCAGCATGAGCTGTCATTTGTTTTTATTGATCTTGGTCATTCTGACCGAGTAAGAGGAAATCTCAAAGTAGTTTTGATTTGCACTTCTCTGGTGCTTAGGGATGTTGACTGTTTCTTTTAAGAGCTTTTCAGCTATTTGTTTTCTCCTTTGAGAGCTCTGCTTAGATTTGTACTCCATTTTTTAAATTGGGTTATTTGTTTTCTTGAATTCCAGTTATTTTTGAAAAAAAAATATATGACATCAATCCTCTATTGGATGTGAGGTTGGTAAGAATGTTTTCCCATTCTGTAGGCTGCCCCTTTGTGTGTAGGTGTCCTTTGCCTTACAGAAGCTTTTCAGTTTTATGAGGTTCAGTTTATTAATTGTTCCTAGTGTATGCACTAAGAGACTTTGTTCAGACAGTCTTTCCTGTGCCTGTGGGTTCAAGGCTATTTCCCATGTTCTTTTCTAACAAGTTCAGAGTGTCTGGCCTGTTGCTGAGGTCCTTGATATATTTGGAGTAAGGTTTTATGCGGGATGGTGAATATGGCTCTATTTGCATTCTTCTATATGCAGGCATCGAGTTTAAACAGCATTTGTTGAGAATGCTGTCTTTTCTCTTGTATGTTTATTTCTCAAATATCATGTGTCCATAGGTGTGTGAACTTATCATGTCTGGGTCCTCAATTCCACTGGTCAATGTGTTTGTTTTTAAAGCCAATATCATGAAGTTTTTATTACTCTAGCTCTGTAGTACAATTTGAGATCAGGGATGACAACACCTCTGGCAGTTCTTTTATTGTTCAGGATTGTTTTATCTATTGTAGACCTCTCTCTCTCTCTCTCTCTCTCTCTCTCTCTCTCTGTGTGTGTGTGTGTGTGTGTGTGTGTTTTCATGCAGAGCTAAATATTGCCCTTTAAATTTCTATAAAGAACTGTGTTGAAATTTTGATCGACTGAATCTGTAGGTTGCTTTTGATAGGTTGGTGAGAAAGCTTTTTTCCCCCTTATGATGAACCTGTTGTCTAGGTACCAGAGACTTATTTCTTTCTGTCTGGTAGGCCTAGTATTCTGAAGCACATTGCTTGATGGAATACAGGCTTTTATTTTTCCATCTCTATGCAGTTTTGTTTTAAAACATGGCACTGAGAAAAATAATAAGCATGGCTTCTAAAACTTAAATCTCTTCTTCCAAGGGTGAATAAAAGGCTATTATTGATCCCCGCATGGGCCACAGGAGAGAGATAAAAACCCAGTTATAATCTTCAAAGAGTTTAAGGAGGTTAATAATAATAATAATAATAATAATAATAATAATAATAAAAACCCGGCTCCTAAGCTATCAAACAAGAATATTGTAACAAAAATCTGAGACAAATATGAATCACGGCAAGACTGTCTGTGAGTGAGCCAGTGACTTGGGGACACATAGGGGCAGAGCCTTTGCAGGCTGAAGTGGGCCTGCTCAGCTTAACAGAGTAGGTCGGTGGAGAGGTGACAGAAAGTTCTAGAAAACTGAAAGGGAATCTCGGAGCTGGTGATGCCATTAGAATTTTGGTGGAGGCTGGTTTTCATGGCTGGCTCCCCTCAGGTAGACATTTTCAACAAGAGTTATACTCTAGAGACAGTTATCCCACTCTAGAGATAGGCGGATGGCCCTGACCTTAGGAAGAGTCTGAGTTCCTGTCCTCTGGGTACCAGCATAAGCCACAACACAGTTGTGTGCCCACGGTGCAATGGGGACCATGTCTGCCTTCCTAACACACGACTAAAAGAGTAGAGCTTATTTATTAATTAGTTTATAATGTGTGTGTGTGTATGTGTGTGTGTGTATGTGTGTGTATATGTGTGTGTGTATGTGTGTGTTTATGTGTGTGTGTTTATGTGTGTGTATATGTGTGTGTATGTGTGTGTATGTGTGCGTTTATGTGTGTGTGCATGTGTGTATGTGTGTGTATATGTGTGTGTATGTGTGTGTGTATATGTGTGTGTGTATGTGTGTGTGTTTATGTGTGTGTGTATGTGTGTGTTTATGTGTGTGTGTATGTATGTGTATGTGTGTGCGTTTATGTGTGTGTGTATGTGTGTGTGTTTATGTGTGTGTTTATGTGTGTGTATGTGTGTACGTTTATGTGTGTGTATATGTGTGTGTATGTGTGTGTGTTTATATGTGTATGTATGTGTGTGTATGTATGTGTGTATGTATGAGTGTATGTGTATGTGTATGTATTTGTGTGTATGTGTGTGTATGTGTATGAGTGTGTGTGTATGTGTGTATTTATGTGTGTGTGTATATGTGTGTATATGTGTGTGTTTATGTGTGTGTGTTTGTGTGTGTATGTATGTGTGTTTATGTGTGTGTATGTGTGTGTATGTGTGTGTATATGTGTGTGTGTTTATGTGTGTGTTTATGTGTGTATGTGTGTGTATGTGTGTGCGTTTATGCGTGTGTATGTGTGTGTTTATGTGTGTGTGTTTATGTGTGTGTATGTGTGTGTATGTGTGTGCGTTTATGCGTGTGTATGTGTGTGTTTATGTGTGTGTGTATGTGTATGTATGTGTGTATGTATGTGTGTATGTGTGTGCGTTTATGCGTGTGTATGTGTGTGTTTATGTGTGTGTGTATGTGTATGTATGTGTGTATGTATGTGTGTATGTGTATGTATGTGTGTATGTATGTGTGTGTATGTATGAGTGTATGTGTATGTGTATGTATTTGTGTGTATGTGTGTGTATGTGTATGAGTGTGTGTGTATGTGTATGTGTGTATGTGTGTATTTATGTGTGTGTGTATATGTGTGTATATGTGTGTATGTGTGTGTGTATGTGTGTGTGTTTATGTGTGTGTGTATGTGTGTGCGTTTATGTGTGTGTGTATGTGTGTGTATATGTGTGTGTATGTGTGTGTGTTTATGTGTGTGTGTATGTGTGTGCGTTTATGTGTGTGTGTATGTGTGTGTATATGTGTGTGTATGTGTGCGTGTGTGTGTGTGTGCGCGTGCGCGCGCGTGCGCACTGACATAGGGTCTCAGGAACTCTAGGTTTAGCCTTAAAATATGCAGCCTTGGGGTTGGGGATTTAGCTCAGTGGTAGAGTGCTTGCCTAGCAAGCACAAGGCCCTGGGTTCGGTCCCCAGCTCCGAAAAAAAAAATGCAGCCTTGAACTCCTGATCCAAAACAAAACACTCACAACCAATTCAGAGCAACGTCTTGCACATGAGAATGGTCTAATAAAAAACCTGAATCTAGGGGCTGGGGATTTAGCTCAGTGGTAGAGCGCTTACCTAGGAAGCGCAAAGCCCTGGGTTCGGTCCCCAGCTCAAAAACAAAAAAAAAAAACAAAAAAAAAAACAAAAAAAAAAAAAAAAAAAAAACAAAAAAAAAAAAAAAACCCGAATCTAACTAAAAACTTCCTCATTTACAAAAATTAGATTCTTTTGTGCTCTATACCAGCGGCTCCCCAGTTTCAGCCCACCAGAACCTTGCCTTCAGGACCTGCTAACACTGGAGTTTGACGTTCCTTCCTTGAACATAAGGTCTGAGAATTTGCATCTATAACAAGTTTCCAGTCACTGATGCTGCAGCCTTTCGCCCAAGACCACACCCCCTCCCCACCCCTTAGAGACTTCACTTCAAGCTAGTGTCTCCAGCTGCTGAGGACACAAGGCTGAACTTGTGTCACAGCTGTGAGCTCAAGTCATGCCCCAGCCCAGGTGTGCCTGGCTGTGCCAGCTGCAGAGAGCCTTGGTTTGTTTCTCTTTGATTCTTTTACTTTGAGATAATTTTATCCTTATATGCGATTGTAAAAATAGTGCAGAGTGTTCCCATACGCTTGTTACCCAACTTCCCCTTACGTGAACGAGCATGAACGTCTTGCATAACCACAGAACACTCATCCAGACCAAGGCTTTAAGCTTGGGGCAACGCTATCAACTAGATACCACCATTCACTGGACTTCATCCTTAGTGCCCTGTGCACACCTCATGACCCAGCCCAGGACCTAAGCTACATTAGTTCCAGGGGCCAACACAAACTACATCTTCGTTCTGTCTCCTCTGCATCCTACATGTTGCAGCTCGTCTCTCTCCGTGACCCCGAGCTTTGAAGAATCCTGGTCAGTTATTCCCCAGAATGCTCCTCGGTGTGGGATCAGCTGATGTTCTCATGTGACCAGAGGGCAGGGATGGGTCACTGTGAGAACATAGGGCTTGGTGTGTTGTGTCAGATAACACAGACATGACATGTTTCACTACAATTTTAACTTTGTTTTCTTGAGAAACATGGTACCTATCAGAATTTGCCACTGTGGTTGTTGTTTTCATAAGTATTAAATACTTATATTTGCTGGAGAGTGAACCTGGGGCCTCACAGTGCTATGTAAGTTTTCTACTATTGAGCTCAGTTCCAGCCCTAACTGTCGAATATTTTGGTAGCCACTCCTTGAGGCTGCAAACATACTAATTTTTTAATATCCATTGGTGGATCTTGCCTGTGTGTGTCATTTATCTGCGCTCTCTCTCTCTCTCTCTCACTCTCTCTCTCTCTCTCTCTCTCTCTCTCTCTCTCTCTCACACACACACACACACACACACACACACACACCATGTTCAAAGTGCAGGATACAAATCACAAAGGGAAAATTTAGAAACCAGCTAGAGAAAAAAGGAATATTATGTTCTCAAGAACTAGGAAAAAATCAAAAGACAACTGTGTGGTACTATTTGAAGGGCTACATTATTTTTTAAAACCTGGCAGTGCAGAATTCTGTCAACCAGGAGTATTTTCAGAAGCAGAGGAGAGGGCTGGGGAGACGTCTCAGTATGGTAAAGTGCTTGCTGCACAAGTGTGAGGATTGGGGTTTGGATCCCCAGCATGCTTAGAGATGCTGGGCAGGTACGGCGTCCCACCTTACACCCATTGCTCAGGAGGTTGAGAAAGGCCATCCTTGGAACAAGCTCACTAGCCAGACTCACCATATCACGAGCTCTGGGTTCAAATGAGGGACCCTGCCTCAATATAGAAGGTGGAGATCAATTAGGAAGACCTCTGGCCTCCATATGCACACACATCCACATATATGTACCCGTACATGTGAACATAGAGTGTCTCTTTCTGTACTTCTCTCCAGCCCCCACTCAGTCACACACCCATATAGAAAGTAGAGGCCTAACAAGAACTTTTATCAGACAGATCGTGACGGAAAGAATTAATTCACTGTCATCAAAGATGCCTTGAAAGGAACATTACACAAATTTCCCTACCACTGTAAAACAGTGGGGCAGGAGGAGAAACAGTTCTCTATAGAAGAATGGTAACCAGTATCCACGGGTAGAACTACAGCATTAGAGCATTACCGTCAGAACACTAACGTAAACCACTTCCAGCCATATTCTCAAACCACTGCCCACCCAATCCTCAGGAATTGGGATAAAGTCAGATTGCTACTTATCTTCCGTATTCCAGAAAGGTCAGAGGTTTAACGATAAGTACCTGCCTGCTTTGTGTGGTTATGAAAATATTACAAATGTGAGTAAGCCCTAGATCTTAAAATGCGACATGTGTACATGTGTGTGTGAGTGTGTGTGAATGTGTGTGAGTGTATGTGTGTGAATGTGTGTGAGTGTGTGTATGTATGTGAATGTGTGTACATGGCTCTGTGTGAGAATATATGTATGTGTGCATGCGTGTGTATGTGTTTGTACGTGTGTGAGTATATGTGTGCGTGTGAATGTGTTTGAGTGTTTATGTGTATGTATGTGTACATGACTGTGTGTGATTGTATATGTGCCTGAGTATGTGTGTGTGAGTGTGTGTATATGTGAGTGTATGTGTATGAGTGTGTGAATGTGTGTTTGTGTGTATGTGTGTGAATGTATGTACATGACTGTGTGAGAGTATGTGTGTGTGTTAGTGTATGTGTGTGTTTGTGTGTGCGTGTGTGTGTGTGTGTGTGTGTGTGATCGTTTCAAAAGTGTTGTGTTGTATCAGGTGATTTGATGAGGTCAGCTGACACTAAAGTGGAACCTGTCTGGAACAGATACAAAGATTTGGTGGCAGGGGTGTGGGAGGTGGAACAAAACTAGGTACACTACTGAATAACAGAAGAAACCCAATCATTTAAATGGCATGGCATGCAAAACCTTTCCCAGCTCGATGCAGTGTTAGTGGGCCTCCCTTCTTCCAACCCAAACCTGCAGCCCACTGCCCACATGCTTTCTGAGAGTCTTGAGGCCTTCGCGCGGCATCACCTCCTTGGATCCTTCCATCAGCTTGCAGAGGGAGCTGGTCTCTACAGAGATGCGGCTCAGTGCCGTAAGTGATTGGCCCACCGTTTCCGGCACTAGGATCCCTAGGTGTTCTCACATAAAGAGCCGCTTGTTCACACAGTGGCCTGACCTCAGAAACAGCCCTCTGTTGTTTGTGTGCTGCAGTTCCAGATGTGGATACCAAGGATATGGGCAGAATGTGAGATGCCTTGAGGGGCCCTCAGTGTGGTATTAACATAGAATACACAGTAAGGGATAGTTCCTTCTCAACTCCCTCCTGGTTCTTTTGGCTCCGTCATAGGACAAATCTGATTCAGGTGTCCCCTTCCCCTTCCCTACATTTAATAAGATGCTTTCTGTTGTCGCTTAACAATGTGAAATGACATAGCTCTTTTTTAAAATTTTGTGTATATGTGTGTATGTATGTATATGTTGTGTGTATGTGCCCGTGCGCGCACATTCATGTCTGTGTGTGAGAGTGCATGCATGCATGCGTGCGTGCCTGTGTGTGCGCGTGTGTGCGCGTGTGTGCACGTACGTGTGTGTATTTGTGTGTGTGAGTTTGCTGTGAAGGCCAGCTTGTGTTAGTCAGGTTTTTTTTCTTCCATGGTGTGGGTCTCAGGGATTGAACTCACGTTGTCAGACTTGACAGCAAGCTTTTACCCATGGAGCCACCTCGTTGGCCTTTTGTTTTGGGACAGGGTCTCATGTGGCCTCGGCTGGCCTGGAACTTAATACCAACCAAAACCGGCCTTGAGCGCTGGGTCCTCTCACCTCAGCAGGCACTACTATGGCCACCTATTCTCCGCTTTTCTGAGAAAAGCCTTCGGGCTTAGAGCCTTTGCTAGGATACGGGATTTGGATAGAATTTAATAACACAGTTCTAGCTTTACTTTATCATCTTCTATTTATAGCAAGTGCTTACAGGCTTTCATTTGGTATGACGGCCTCTTTTAAAAACAAAATGACTTATGAGCTGAGTCGATGGGAATGTTGAGAAGACGGAAGCATGGAGTTCTGCCACGACGCAGGCAAGCGACATGGAACGAACCTCAGAGAAATGGGCTGCTGGGGTCACATTCCTCTGTCAGAGAAAACCCTGAACCTCCTACATAAAGCTTAAAGCACTATTAGTAGAGAGACCCTGAACTCCTGACACAGGATCCTGGGCCAATTGCTATGCCTTCTGGCTGAGGAGAGCTGAAAGCACGCCAGGTGGGAACAGAGGTAGCATAGGCAATAACGATAAAGGTACCGGCCACAAGCTTGCTCCCTTTCTGTACATATCTGCTACTCTATCAGGAGCCTCACCGACTCGGGCTTCGATTATTACTGTCTAAATTGTCCTGTTCACCAGTTCATGTCTGTGAGTAATAATAGACTTTATTAAGTGAGGATTCCTTAATTTTCCAGTTGTTTATTTACTCCTTCGTTCCTTCCTTCTTTCCTTCCTTCCTTGCTTCCTTCCCTCCCACACACTTTCCCCCTAACGTTGATTCTCCAATGTTCCCACTAGGGAACTCTCAGCCCAGAGAAAAAGCAGCTCATGTTCAGAGACTCAGCATGGATTTTGAGGGAACCCAAGTTCAATTTTCTAAAACTTTGACTGAGTTGGACACCGTGGCTCACCCTGTAATTCCAGCATCTGGGAGACTGAGACTCAAAAGGTCACGTGTTCCAGGCCAAATAGAGCCAGGTGGTGAGAACCTGTCTCAACGAACGAACGAAGGAAGAACACTGCTGGCAAGTCGATGCCGGCGTTGGAGCGCACGTTCAGGAACCCACATATCGTGATGGAGCAGCTCTGTAAGCTTCCTCTTTTGAAGTTGACCCACTTGATGAGCCTTGATTGCAAGGCTGCACCTGGCCTCCTGATGCGCTGTTGTGGTCTCTAGGGACCTGCATGGAGAAGCAAGGACCTGCTGTATGCTCGCTCTGGTATCGGGAATATGAGTATCAGTAAACCGTTAAGAAGTAGCACTGAGCTCCTGTTGCTTCTCCTTAAAAGCGATGCAGGAACAAACTGGAAGATAAAGAAAAGGTCTTACAGCCTACAGAGAAACCTGGAGAGAGGGCTCAAAACTGGACAGAGGAGGGGCCGAGAGACCCAAGTTTATTCTCCAGATTCCTGAGTCATCCCAACTGCATCTAGCCAGGGCTGAGACTCAGATGAGGGGCTGGTCCCTGAGTTACCTGTTGCTTCTTTTGTGAAAGTCAAGGGTGGTATGAGACAATCCCTAAGGGTGCGCTGAGCTCCCAGACTCTGTTTGGCCCTTTCCTCGACTGGTTTTCTGCTGTCTTCCTTTCTGGTCCACCTAATCACTTCTAAGAGTGCTATGTGTAACCACTCCAATATTGTAAAAAAAAAAAAAAACTAGCAGCATGACTCCTGCTATGTCTTACATATTTTTCTCTTGCATCTCAGAAGGCTAGCAACCTCCATTCCAAGGAAGGATGCTCTAACGGCCTGGGAGCTTCATATCTCTGGCCGTGGTACAGTCTCAGAAGCCAGCCCTGCAGCAGATGAGACCAGAAAGCCACACTTCATTATGTGGCCTAGAATGTTATGCTCCAACCCAGACTCCAAGATGAGGTTCATAGTTCCAGCTCCTTCACACTGTCTGCAATGATTACCCATGGCCTCATAGTTAACAAAATGCGAATTTATTAAATTTTCAGTTCTAATAAATAGTCGGTTGCCTTTACAGCAGGCTCCAGGCCCTGGTAAAATGACATAATCCGTGTAACCATTCAGAAAGAACACAGTAAGCGGTAGGCTTTAGTTACAAGATGGGAGCTTTCCTCCTCTTTGACTCACTGCCTTCATCTTGCTACAACTTAGAGGTTTGAAGGTAGAATTGGTTTCCTTATCATCTGAGATCCAAAAAGATACACTAGTCAGATAGGAAACAAAACAAAACGAAACCAAGACTCCCAAACAGAGAAGCAGATATAAAGAGAAAGTTAGATGTTTTCCCTATTAGTGGAACCAATAATAGAACAAGGCCCAGAGGCATTCGGGAATGTTCGCTGCCTTTTCTTGAGGGGCTGGGTGAAGTTCAGCCGCCATTCACACTACATGACAGAGTCAGGCTTTTCGGGGCTTTCCCTCCCTAGGGATGGATCATGACCGGGTTGGGGTAGGGGATCAAAGCTGGACGGAAACCCATCTCCCCCAGACAATTCCAAACGCGAAATTGGGAATTCAAGGGTAAAGTAAGAGTCAGGGAAGATGGCTCCAGTCCCCAACCTTGAGAGGTTACTGCTGCCCAGGGCCAAGGTCAGATTTCAAAAGCTGGACTGGAGATGCTAATTCCAACAGCCAGAGACACAGCTGAGGTCCCTGGGGGTGTGGCAGTGACCTATCCCCCACTTGCCCTGGGCTTCTTCATGTGGCAGCTACTTCTGGTCCCTACCTGTCCCCACTGGTCTCTGCCAACCTGTTATTCATTACTGCAAAGGCTCCCACGCCCCCTGAGAACTCATCATCCCGGGAGGATGTGCTGGTCTGGTGGGGTCCACCATTGGCCATCTCGGACAACTGCTTCTGCAGGATGGCCAGGGAGACCTTGTTGGTGTCCTTCATGGAGATCATCTCCCCCGAGAGACGTCGCCCATCAGTGTCACTTTCCATCACCCCGTCCGTCTCTATGGAGATGTTGCACCTGTTCCGGATGTTGCCCGGCATCACCACGTTCCTCCTGGACCGCAGGAGTCCTCTTTGGCATTGTGGGAAGCACCCGCTATCCAGTTTCCTCAGGATCCAGTTCACTGTCTGTTTGATCAGGATGGAGATGACGTTAAACATGGAGTAGATGCAGCAGACACCCATGAGGATGAAGAAGAAATTGACAAAGCGGTAGAGCCCTTCGTTCTCATACTGAGCGTTCTGGCTGCTCACCAGGTCCCCGAAGCCAATGGTGCTGAAAGCCACAAAACAGAAGTAGACGGAGTCAAAGTAGCTCCAGCCTTCCATGGTGGTGTACAGAGCCGAGGCTCCACAGGAGATGGCTACTGATGCCAAGCACAGGATCAGCATGACGTAGTACACGGAGGGCTTCCAGCCAGCCAGGCTGTCTGCCTCGCCCTTTCTAGGGGCCTTCCCGTTGTCCCGGGCTACCGTCCCACGTCTGCGCAGCTGCTGGTGGTGGCAGGTTCTCATGACGTAGGCGATGACGGTGATCAGCCGCTCCAGAAAGAGGTTGAAGAAGAGGATGGTACTCGCACATCCAATGAGACCATAAAAGATCAGAAAAACCTTCCCTCCCGTTGTGGCTGGGGTCGTCATCCCGAACCCTGAAGAAGACAAAAGCCAGAGGAGAAAAGAGTGAGTGGAAGCCTGGCTGGGAGTGGAGTTGGCGTAGAGCAGCGAGCGGTTCTAGACCTCCTTAACACTGTGACCCTTTAATACAGCTCCTCATGCTGTGGTGACCCCCCTCCCACCAACCATAAGACTATCTTGTTGCTACTTCATAACTGTAAGTTTGCTACTGTTATGAATTCTAATGTAACTGTCTGGTGTGCAGGATATCTGATGTAACTATCTGATATGCAGGATATCTGAAATGTGAACCACAAAGGGATCACAACCACGGGTTGAGAACCACTGGGGTATAAGGCTCGGAGGCTGGTAAAAGATGGGAAGAAGCAGAGTTATAAAATCCCTCAGCCCTAGCCTTTCTAGGAGAGCAGAGCATCCCTATCTCTGTTGGAAGGCAGATGTTCAGCATAGAGTTTGGCCTGCTGCAAGCCCATAAGGTGCTATCGTGTGAGTTGGGAAGAGGCCCCTCTTCCTCTGAGTGCAGAATAGATCCACCCAGGGGAAAGAAGTCTTAGTGACACAGGTGAGACGAGCTCTCAGCCTCCTTCCCTCCTTTTGCTGGATGCTCTTTTACACTGTGGAGCAGGAGCAGTCATAATCAACAGACCTTGTTCAGAGACACAGAAGCTCCTACAAAAGTAAAGACTTATGCAGACTCCTAAGAATTCCACACACACAGAAGTAGGGATAAAACCAGATGTGCTCTGTCTCCCCAGATCTCTGGTTCCGCAGGATGACTGGTATATTCTATGGAAAGCACTGGTCTTGGAGGTGGTACAGGGGTCTGTGGCAGCTGCTGAGAGGGGCTGAGTTTTGGGGTTCTGGGAAGGTTACACAGAGGGTCTTGGAAACCCAGGAAGTACTGTATAGGCAGAAGGAACATGCAAGCAGTAACAATGGTCCCTTTTGTGTGTGTGTGTGTGTGTGTGTGTGTGTGTGTGTGTGTGTGTGTGAATGTGCACGTGCATGCATTTGGGGACCAGAAGTAGATGTTGGGTATTTTCCTCAACTGCAGTCCACTTTATTTATTGAGCCAAGGTCTTTCGCTGAACCTGGAGCTCACTGACTCCTGGGCTTAGCTAGTCATCATGCCCTGGGGACACCCAGACTCTGCCTCCTGAGTCATTAGAGGTTCTAACTCTGGTCCTCACACCTTTCCCTTCATTTGCAAGTTCATCTTCCTCATTGTGTCATTGGCATCTCAACCATTATCCTTCCCTTGAAATTTCCTCCCAAGTCTGTCCTTTGTCTTGTTGCTACTGGTCAATTAGTGGCTGCCTGCCCTACGTTCCCTTGGGAAATGGACAGATCAGATCTTGGGCTGTGTGGGTGTCTGGGATTATGACTTTATGGTGACCAGAGATGAAGTCAAGGGACCACCTTTCTCGAGCACCTTACCTTTGAGTCACAAGCCTGTTAGGCAATTAGTTCCCAACTATTGAAGGGACTTGGAGTTAGTTTGATGGACTCAGTGGATTCCCTGAACCAGGAGAGCTCTTGAGTATTCCCTTTAGAACATAGAAGGCAGAAGGCTGAGCCCATGCACTGTGTGTTGGGCCATAGCTGTGGAATCACCTTTATCTCCCCAAATCTTATCTTTTCCATCCAGTGATGTGTGCATTCATAACCATTTAACTCTACAACTAAAATCATGGGTCTGAGCTATCTTGTTGGGAAGCAAAAAGCCTCAAACCAAGAAAATAGAAGATACTGAGTTTATCCTATATCAAAATAGGACAAAGAGGAATGGATGGGCTATTTGGTAAGGAAGGAGTGAGAGACAAGGAACAATGGAATGGAGATTCTGAGTGTGAGGAGTCTTGATGGTAGAGGAAAAAAAAATCAGAATTATCATCTCTCCTTTGGAAACCTTGCTTCAAAAATCAAAGTATCCTCAGCCATCTTGCAGTGAAGGTTCTGATGTAGCTCCATTGTGTAGAGAAATTTGTTCTTCTCTCTGGTTAGGATCATAATTCTTTAACCTCAAGCTCGGATTAGGTGGTTAGAGTTGGAGAGCCTTGAGTTTGACACGTTAAGTGCTTTGGGTTTAACAAGGCTGTTTTGAACAATGTCATATTCTACCGCTGAGTCACAAGCCTCTTAGGCAATTAGTTCCCAACTATTGAAGGAACTTGGAGTTACTTGGATGGATTCAGTGAATTTCCTGAACTGGGAGAGCTTACGAGTGCTCCCTATAGGGTGAGTGCTCCCTATAGGGTGAGTGCTCCCTATAGGGTGAGTGCTCCCTACAGAACACAGAAGGCAGAAGGCTGAGCCCATGCACTATGTGTTGGGCCACATCTATGATAGGAATGGTTTTTAATTCCCCAAATACACATGCTGATCTTCACCCACAAGGTGAAGGTTTTAGAAAACGCTCCCGTGTGAGGTGATTAGCATGTGAGGGAGGGACCTTCATGGATGACTTCTGTGTCCTTATTATACCTTGGGGGCTGAGGATGAGACTCAGTGGTAGTGTGCCTGTCTGATAAGCTGGGCGTGGTAGCAAGTGCCTGTAATCCTGTATGTAGGAGAAGGAACCAGGAGGATCAAAAGTTCGAGGTTATCGTAGACTACATAGGGAGTTCAAAGGCAGCCTGGCCCAGACAACAACAAACTACAACAAGAAATACCTCAGAGAACCTCATCCTTTCCGCCATGTGAGAGCACTGTGAGGATTCTATGAGAACCTTGACCTTGGACTTCCAGAACCGTGAGGACTATATTCCTGTTTCTAAGCCAGCCTTGTGACATTTGTTACAGCATCCAGAATGAATTTAGACAGCCATCTAAGATGACCTGGACAAGCTTCTTGTGAGAACTTCTTCCTTGAAGAGCTGTAAACAATGTCTACCCTCTGCTCTTGAGATCCCAAAGACAAATCAAAATATGACCTGCATTTAGGCTCTCAATGACAAACCAAAGTATAGTTCCATCCAAACTTCACCCTGGGGAGCCAAGGCGTTTACCAGGCTTCCTTATAGCACACAGGGTGAGTGGTTGCTTACATGAGCATGGGTGACTACCACAGAGCAAAGTCTTCATCAGGCAAGGACGATGGCCTCCCATTGCCACATAAATGGAGTCCCCTGTTAATTTCCTCCAGCCTAGAGAGATACTTAAACTCCTGGACACCACAAGGCCATATGTAATTAGGGATGAACTGCATACAAATGGCTGGGAGGAAACACTGGAGTCTCAGGGGAGCTTCACTGATCCTTGATCCTCTCTCTCCAACCTCTCCTCTAGGGTGGTCACCTGCCAACACGCTCCACGTGATGGTCTTTTGCAAGCAGGCACAGTTGACCTAGTGGAAATGGTGACCCCTGACCTCAGAGCCTACAGCAAGGTAAGGACAGGAGGGGCCATTTACAACAGAAACAATGAGTAAAAGTACTTGGTTAATGCAAGCCTAAGGGAGTTATCTCACTCCAGGGCTTTTGAATTGAAGCCTCACTTTGGGCAGAGTCACTTAGGCAGCTTTGAGTACAGAGATTAGGAACTGGTGACGTGTTTCAAGGAGTGAACATTTCTGGATTCCATCTGTTGATGGACTTCTTAACTAAAGAAGGAGTCATTGTGATTTTAGGTCACAGCTGTCTCTTCCATCAGCCAAAATGGTAAGAGAAAATGGTAAGGGTGGAAGCATCATGGACAGCTAAGCACTGAGGGCCTGAGAAAAAGCCTGGTCGGTAATGTGCAGGGCCTTAGTTCAATCCCCAGATGCAGATGTTAAAAAACCCAGTATAGTGTGTAACTGTAATCCCAGCACTGGGAGGAGGACACAGGTGGATCCCTGATGCTTCCTTGCCAGGGTGTAGCCTACTTGGTAATTTCCAGGACAATCAGAGACTCTGTCTGAAAAATCAATGGTGGACAGCTGAGGAACAACATCCAATGCTGATGCACACACACACACACACACACACACACACACACACACACACACACGCACACACGCACACACACACACACTGGACATGATGTGCTCATTAGGCTCTTGAACTCTTAGCAGCTGTGACTCTCAGCCTAACACCTGCCCAAGACTGGACCCATTAATTGTCCAGGGGCCTCTGGATGATTCATCATGGAGCGGGAAAGGACTTATGTGACCCCGCTCTGAGTAACTACAGTTAATGGTTGCTGAGGGAAGAAGAGATTTTTTCTTTACTGGTATAGTCACAAATAAGCTGTCCATTCTTCTGCAAGCAACTCTAATTAAATTTAGGTGGTCATGCTGTGCCTCCCGGCTTCTACCCTACTAGCCTGAGTTGTAGACAATTTAATCATGTGGGAGATAGATTGACAATGTTTACCTCAATATGATCATTCTGCCTGAAATAATAAATATCCATAAGTGTTAAAACAAAAGACACTACAGGCAGTGAATAAGTGGGTCCCTTCTTTGCAGAGGAAAAGGCTATAGGCCCTGTGACCAAGGCCTTCCCTGTGCTAGGCTGACTCCTCACGGATGTGTGCTGGGGGTTTGCATGGAATATGTGTGACCCTGAAGAGTCTTAGGTTGAAGTTTAATCTCTCCTGTTACTTATGAGGATGATAGACAACCAGTGTGATCATGATGTTTAGACATGGTCCAGGGAGGGTTGGTGTGGGATGGAGGTGGGGTGGAGGTGGGGGACTTCAGAGAAGAGGAGGGGGAAACTGGAGAGGAGAGTGGAAGGGTGGGACTGGGAGGAGAGGAGGGAGGGGGCTATGATGGGGACGTAAAGTGAATAATTCATAAAAAGTGGGAGTTTCGGGGTGTGGTTTTGATGGCATGGTTAGGGCTAGATAAGATCACCCAAACTGAGCCCCTGAATTGAATGCCGGTGGATCTATAAGGATGAGAGACCACGGCACCCCCTCAATCCCTGCTATCTTAGTGCTCTGCTAGTAACGTGCCATCACTGATTGTGGTCCTCAGATTTGGACCGCCTTAACTGTGAGCTCAATAAACCTCTTTTCCTTATAAGCCTTAGGCCCACTCCCACAACTCATACATATAGATGATCAAAAAGAGAATTCCCTGGAATATGTCATTATAGTAACAGAAATCAGGCTAAACCCTGGGAAAACAGGCATCGCTAGTCTACTGGCCCCATTTGACAGAAGAAAGGACTGGAAAGGAAGTAGCTCCTCAAAGGCAGATTTAGAAAGTAATATCTTGTTTTCCATGCTTCCCCACCTGATTAAGCTGTCAGGGGGACAAGTCATCACTGGACCTAAAGGGAGGACATGAAACAAGTATGCATAGTTGTAGACTTTAGTTTCTGGTTTTTAAGTTAAAATATTTGTCATCATTATTACCACGTGAATATGTGTGTGTGTGTGTGTGTGTGTGTGTGTGTGTGTGTGTGTGTGTGTGTGTAAGACATGTATGGGTAGGCACATACATGGCTGGCACAGCACCTGTGTGGAGGTCAGAGGACAATTTCCTGAACTACCTTCTCTCCTTCCGCCTCTGACCTCTGACCCTTCTAGACTCTGGGACACCTGCTCAACTGCACAGCCCCACTGATCCACGTACACAATTCAAAAAGGATATTCTCCCCGAGTAACCTAACTTCCTCCCAGTAAGCCCAGCCTCTAAAGACTCCAACATTTCTCCTAGGCTGGGGACTCAAACGTTAGCACACGGATTTTGGAGGGCAGTGCAGATACAAACTGTAGTACCAGTTGCACTTCTGTCCTAGCCTACTCCTTTGCTTGATGAGATATTGTGATGGTTTTCTAACTGTTGGCTTGATGAGGCCTAGAATCACCTGGGAGATGGGCCTCAGGAATGCTGATGGGGGTTATCCCACTTAGGTTGATTGAGGTGGGTGGTTCCATCTCCTAGGCTTGCATTCTGGACCACATAAAATGGAGAAAGTGAGCTGAGCATAACCATTCACCGCTCTCTCATTCTTGATTGTGACCAGCTACAGTCCTTCAAGCAGTTGCATGACTTCCCTGCCATCATGGATTGCACCCTTGAACTGTGAGCTGAGATATACAGCGCACGAATTCACTCATCAACAAGGAGCATCTCTGACTGCCTAGGACTTTGTCTACCTGCCATAACCACTGTTCTGTTACCACACCTAATAAAATCTAATTCCTAAACATCAGATAAGCCTAATCTGTAGTCAGCTCTCTAGAAACATCTTTCTACAGATAACCTGTATGAACTGGGTTCTCTCGCACTGCAGACATCTCTTTTGTCTCTTTAGTTGTTAACTATCTCCCTCTACCATCATTTGTTAGGTAAATGTTTCCTCAAGAGAAAATTTCTAGGAACAATGAAAGGAACTATGAGAGTGCCCCACTTTTGGCGACTCATGCGTTCTTCGAAGGGACAAAGAAATGGGCACAAATTGTCTGGAAGCAAACTGGGGATGTGTAATAGCTGTCATATGTTTATAATGACATCAATTTACTATAACCTCCAAAGTATCAGACACGAGACTAAGGCCCCTGATGCCCACCATGTTATAGATTTGCATCCCCAAAGGCCATGTGACAACAGTTTGGCCATCAACCTCTGGCACTGGGTAGTGGTGGAAACACTTAGACCTGGGGCCAAGTGGAAGGAAGTTAGATCACTGGGGCCTGGTTCTGAGACTTCTCTCCTTCCTTCACCTCCTTCTCTCTGCTTCTTGTTCTTTCTGTCTTTTCTTTTTGCTTTTCAGCTTCCAGGACTGTTTCCTCATGTACTATGGCCAGGATGTTCTTGCCTTATCCTAAAGGCATCAAGCCAAGAGACCATGAGCTCAGATTCCTAGAATGAGGAGCCCAAATAAATCTTATATTATTATTCTCATCTCTACTATCATTCTCTCTCTCCCTCTCTCTCTCTCTCTCTCTCTCTCTCTCTCTCTCTCTCTCTCTCTGTGCATGTGTACATGTGTGCACGTGTGTGTGTGTACATGTGTGTGCGTGTGTGTGTGTGTGTGTGCGTGTGTGTGTGTGTGTGTGTGTGTGTGTGTGTGTGTGTGTGTGTGTAGGTTTTAGAACAACTTTTGGGAGTCCATTTTTCTTTTCATTGTAGGATCTAGAGATTGAACTCTGGTTGTCAGATTTATACGGGAAGCAAGCCACCATGCTTACCCTAAATCTTTCCTTTTAAGAGTTCCTTATTTCAAATACTTTGTCATGATAATCTGAATAATACGTCTCTCAACCACTTTAATGTCACATAATAGGGAAATGACTAAATGGCAGAGTCACTTAAACTGGTTCATCCATCATGTTTTAAAGCCATCAGATTTACCATTCCTGACTGCTCCGTCTCTAACCTTGTGTTTCATAGGCTAACACAACCCCTTCACGAGTGCTCTGGCTGCCAAAAGCATTTTAATGCTACACATATACACTTGTAAATATTCGTCTAATGAATATTTAAGGAGGATGTCCCTATGCTGAACTTGAGCTGTTCTAAAGGTGTCCTTTGCCTCTGTTGCCTTAACTTAACATTTCCCTCAGTTGGAAAGAATTCTTTGGATATAAAAGACAAATGTCTGAGGATAAAGTCCTTGACTAGAGTCTCCTAAAGAAAATGCTGTAAGTTCAAAGATTGAATATTCCAAGGTCAAGTGTTCCCAGCCAAGATATGCTTCTCCTGGGAAGTCATTACTTGGGCTTTGAACCTGGCCTTGGAGATCAAGTACCAGAAACAATATAAGTGGTTGGTAAAATCAGGCCAAACATTTTCTGAGTCACGTCCAACGGCAGACACTGTTGTCTGGCTTCAGGGAAGGGTGAGGCTCTGTAAGGTGGTTAGAATTGTCAACTCATTAGATCTATCTAGGATCAACTAAGAGACACACAGTCTGGCCTGGGTGGGTCTGCCAGAGCCTTAGCAGAGAGTGCCCCCTCTTGCCTTCACCCTTGCTGGTGTCAACTCTCTTTGCTGTCATTGGGTTCTGACTTCCAAACATTGCAAAGTGAAAACCAGTGAATCTTCTGTGCTTTTGGTACGAAATTGGCAACCAGCTCCATGGATCCTCAGCCTCTCCAGCATGCAAATGGACTACCCAGCCAAGGTCCTGGAAGCCAATCTAATAAATACCTTATAAGAAGATGTATTTCTTCTGTCAGGCTCTCTCCAAAGAACCCTGACTAATCCAGAGAGATAAAGCAGAATGAGCTAAAAGAGCATGCAGGCAGAACTCCTGGGCTGCAGGCGGCCTGCATATCCCCCTCACCCACCCACCCAGGGAGCTTGTTAAAGAGTGAGCTACCTGAGTCTTATCCTGACACACTCCAATTCGGGAACCAGGGGGATGGAGGGCAGAATACCTCTATTTCAAATGGCTTGGAGTAATTCTGTGCCAAGAGTGATCAACCTCACCTGGTAGCAGGTAGAAGCATCCATCAGCTAGTGTCGGGGCTCTGGAGGGAGACGGGGTTGATTTAGGGGAAGGCAAAGAGAGTCAGGAAGAGTCTAAATTAGGGTATCCCCCAACATCCTCACAAAAACTAGATGAGGAGTGTTCCTGGAGATGCCTCCAGCTATGACAGAAGAGGCATTTCAAATGCTACAGTATATCAAGAACAATCTTCAGAAATATTAGGCTAACTACATGCCTCATGGCCAATAGGATGATAGTTTGCCTTTTCTTCTTTGAATTACAATGTTCTCCATGTAATCCGAGCACTTTCTACTTCCTGTATTACCCATGAGAAAGGAAATGAATAGAATTTTCTGTTGCTCTAACAAAATACCCGAGGCTGGACATTTCATAATATGAAGATGTTTATTTAGCTCACAGTTCTAGTGGCAGAACCTTAATAGCATGGAGCCAACTCTCCTGAGTGCATCGTGTCATGGCAGATGCTATCACTGAGGGAAGAATTGTAAGAGAGAGTGATCACATGGCAAAGATAAACAGAAATGAGGATGGTGGGCGGCCATCTTGGGCGGCCATCTTGCTATTTTTATAGTAACTCTCTCAGGAGAACTACTCAGGGTCTCTGGAGAAGTGAATCAATTCCTTCTGGAGGGCAGAACATTCTGTGGCTTCCCACTACAAATTCTCAGCGTTGCTAAACTAGGGACTAAGCCTTAACACACAAAACACTGGGGGACACACTCAAGGCATCTCTACTTGCCAATCCATCGTCTACAGTGGGGACCTTCTGTAGGGGAAGGTCCAGTTCTTAGAAGGAGGCGCCGGGGGAGATGAGAAGGAAGAACGCACAACAAAGAGATGCAGAGGTGGGACGGAGGTGGACACTGGTTCTAAAGATTTCCAGGTGGGCAGCTACTTGTTGGTGTGTGCTCAGTGATGGTCAATGGACAGTTTTGGGTTATACTACAGGTCAAAAGCAGTTTGTTTCAAAGTAGGTTTCCGACCCTTCCTATGTCACACATCCAGACCTGAGCCCAGTTCCTTGCCTAGACAATAAGGACAGCTTTGAGGTCTCAAATTTTCCCCTCCATGACAGAGAAGCTGGTTGATTTGACCATGGGGGACCCACAACCACATAACAGAAAGTTGATCATCACAGATACACTGTCGTAGAGAAGAGAGGTTGACTTAAAGAGTTTCCTCCTTTGTTCTGTGGACTGTTGGAGAGCTTTGAACCTTTCCACGTCCCTGAGAGGAAGGCCACTTGACTGTTGTTGTAGCTCTCAGAGGCAAACTCAGTGTCTCTAGGAGGAGGATGAGCTATGATGACAGATTGCATAGGCGGAGCCCCTAGACGGAGACAGACACTGTGTTCAGCGGTGGTGATCACATTTCCCACGGGAACCCCGCCTACTCCTATCACACTGGGGAACGCTGACAGGCTGAGTTTTACAACCTGTTCAGAGCCACCGAGCTAGTTTGGTGGCAGTCTCCGTGGTTCCAACCCTTCTTAACCTAAGTCCATCCTGGCTGCAGCTTGTTCTGGGTTTCCCTTTGATAAAATGAGGGTGGGGGACCCAGTGAACCCTAAGACCCATCGAATTACAATGCTCTATGATTTGGGTGCTGACGCCTGAATCTGGGCTCATTCTATTTATTTGTTCCTTGCAGGATTCTGGGGAGAAGAGCTCTGGGCATGTTCAGGGCTCCCCGGCCACGCAACCAGGCAGATTGCCTGTCTACCTGAAGAGTCGTCCCTTATATACCATCTCTCAAGTGACACAGGCATTGCAGGTTGATTGAACGTACTCTGCAGGATCCCAACGGAGCCGGAAGGAAGCAGTGTTTACCACCCTGGGCTCTAATGCCCACAGTAAACGCTGCACACGCAGATGCTACACGTTCTTCCTAAAGTTAACTGTATTTCTGGAATTCGATATTCTTAAGGTTATGACCCCTCTTTCTTCTTACTAACAGCCAGCCACCTTTGACAAAGGAGTGGGGATCCTTTTAATAGAGTAAGCCATTTCACAAGTAACTCCTGGACTTAAGCGGTGAGTATGTTACAAGTAAGGTTTAGATGATTGCCATCCTAACTACAAAGCTGACAACAGGGAACGCGGCAAATTAGGGTTCTCTAAAGCAGATGCATCACCGTGAATTACAGTAATTTCTGTTCTCAGGTTACAAAAACCTGGACTCACGGGAGTCAGCACACACAAACTCCCGAAGAGAAACTTAAAATTTCATTTCCTTGAGAGAGACACAAACTACGGGGTCATTTGCTGTGTGTTTTGTGCTTCCTCGGGCCTTTTTCCTCCTCACAGACATCTGCTAGAATGATGGCTGGAATCAGCAGCAATAAACGCCACCATCATTTCTGACTTTACCTCATTTAAAACGGGAGGGGGGTTCGGGAGGAGGAGGAGGAGGAGGAGGAGGAAGAGGAGGAAGAGGAGGAGGATCGTGTGATTTACTTAGCTCCAGGCACTGTCCTGATTCTAGTGCTTCCTAACTCTTAAATCTTAAAAAGTATTTCTTAAAAGCAAGCAGATATAATTATGTTCTCTCCTGAACTAAATTGCCCTCCCCCAGACTTGGAAGAAATGGTTCAATTAAGTGGAGTGTTACCACAGGGTAGGGCATATGACTGAGGGAGGCTGCCTCGTCCTCAGCTCCAGGGAGAAGATCAGGCCAAGGCATCTTGAGGAGTTATCAATAAGAAGACGGCTCTGATCTATGGACTTCTGTCTGCCATTTTTAATTTTCGTCTGCAGAGCATCGGTGTGGAAGGATTCCCTAGACTGGGTCTTGGTACCCACAAAGCTGATATCTGCTGCAAGATCTAGGATGGGTCCTTTCCCTACCCTGCTCAGAACCCCAACTTTCCTATCTAGCGGCATCTTAAACATCTTTAGATTGAAACCCAAAGACCTACAGAACATTGGTGGCTCTCTGCCCTTTACAGTTTACCCTCCATGTGCCATCTTGTAACAAGAACAAGGGTGGCTTAGGTATGCTGAATGACATCATCGGGATCTGAGGTAGGGACTTCTGCAGGATTTCTGGAGCAGGCCTACATGCAGGATGCCATGTGGAATCTGAAGCTACTGCGTGACTTCTCTTGCTAGCTTCTCTTGAAGCTCGGTCTCTACCTTAGACTCCAGAGGATGAGTCTAAGGCTTAACTGGCAGCCACCAGAGCAGTGTGGCTGTCAGCTCTGTTGTTGGGTAGACACTGGATGATGTCATTATTTGGAGCTTCAGTGTGGATAGAGTTCCTAAACTTAGCATACCTGTCATTGCTTCCAGGAACCCCAGGGAATCAGCAAGTGCAGCCACAGCCTGGCGGTCCTTGTTTTCATGAGGAAGTGGTTCTTTTTTTTTTGTTGTTTTTGTTTTGTTTGTTTGAGACACGGTTTCTCTGTGTAGCCCTGGCTGTCCTGGAACTCACTCTGTAGACCAGACTGGCCTCAAACTCATAGAGATCTGTCTGCCTCTGCCTCCCAAGTGCTGGGATCAAAGGCATGAGACAACATTGCTTGCCTGAGAAAATGGTTCTTCGTGTGCCCAGAACCAAAACCAGAACCAGAACCAGAACCAGAACCAGAACCAGAACCAGAACCAGAACCAGAGCCAGAGCCAGAACCAGAGGGAATGTTAGGTTCCTGGAGGGTTTCAGTGAGCTATTGAAGTGATACAGAAATGCAAATGGTTTAGTCTAATCAAGTTCAAGCAAAAGTAGTGGGAAACCATCCCTGAGGACCAAGTTACTTCAGTGCAAAAGTGAAAGCCTAAAGTACAAAGAAGGTACAATCCAATCCCAGAGGTTGCAGGATGCCACAGAGGCGTTCGCTCGCAGCAGAGAAGGTGACAGAGATGGAATGGCAGGGGGCATTCAAACTCTTGGCATTGTGATAAAATGTCATATACGAATGCATTGTGCCATGGTAATAAGGGCCTTAGTTTGGACACATCTGCATGGAGTTTGGAATGGGTGTGTGTGTGTGTGTGTGTGTGTGTGTGTGTGTGTGTGTGTGTGTGTGTTTGTGTGTACATATAATATACACACATACTTTTGTTTGTTGAGACATGGTTTCTCTCTGTATTCTTGGTTGTCCTAGAATTCATTCTGTAGACCAGACTAGTCTCAAACTCACAGAGATCCACCTGCCTCTTCCTCCTGAGTGCTGGGATTAAAGGTGTGTGCCAACTCTGCCTGGATTTATCCTTAGAAAAGTCAGCTGTGTGGCGTTTTTAGTTTGTAAATTAATTAGAATAAAGTCCCCCCCCCCCCTTTTGAGACAGGATCTTACTCTGTAGTTCTGGCTAGCCTGGAACTCATTAGGTGGACCAGTTGGCCTTGAACTAACAGAGATTGTCTGCCTTTGCGTCTGCCCCCTGATTCCTGGGATTAAAGCTGTGCTTTCACACCCGGCTAAGGTGACTTTTCTTTTTAAATAGGATTTGAAGCAAATGTTATCATTACAATGTCTTCTGCAGTCCTCATTTCCTATAACCATGAAAATTTCTATTACTATTCTACAACTAAGCACACTATATTTTCTAGGAATGTGAAGCAGACTGACGCTCATTTCAACAGTAACTTTTTTTTTCCCCCAAAGTACAGAAGAGATTATTGGAGGATTGCTTGCTAATTCACGGAGTTAGTCCATGACCATCATAGTAGCAGGCATGGCACTGGTGCAGCAGCTGTGGGCCTGCTTGTTGAGACAATAACCATGACTCAGGGAGAGAGAACCAACTGGAATGGTGTGTGTTGTGTTTTATAAAAAAGAAAAACCAGGGATATGTTTGGAGGAGGCATGGAATGGTATGGGGGAAGGGGGTGCCTTTGCAGGCCCACGCTGAGGCATCTCGTTCCCCTGAGGTACCAGTCACAGGATGGGAATATTGTAGAATAGAGTTTATTTAGGGCATGGGGAAAGGAGTTGAAGGGGTAGTAGAGGCATAGAAAGGAAGACACACACACACACACACACACACACACACACACACACACAGACAGAGAGCGAGAGAGACAGAGAGACAGAGACAGAGACAGAGAGACACACAGAGAGAGACGAGACACAGACAGAGACAGAGAGACAGAGGAGAGGAGTAGAGGAGTAGAGGCTGGCCATGAGCACATGGAGAGGGGGGAGGGGAATGAGGAGAGGGGGGACAGAGCAGGAAAAGGGGTAAGAGAGCAAGAGAACAAGTCCAAGGACAGCTTGGGTTCTGTACGGAGACCCGCCTGAAACACAAAAATTTTTTTTTAAAGATTAATAAAATATCTTCTCAATTAAAAAAAAAGAGAGCAAGAGAAGAGGATCAAGAGAAGAGAGAGAGAGAGAAGAGGGGGCAAGCAGCCCCTTTTATAGTGAGTCAGGCACACCTTCCTGTTGCCAGGTAACTGTGGGGCTGAGGGAGCCTAGACAAAATGCCAACACTGGCATTTCTAAGCCCACACCGGTGACACGCCTCCTCTAACAAGACCACACCTCCTAATCCTTCCCAGAACAGTTCCACTCACTGGGAACCATCCATTGGAACACATGAGGGACAGTAACTCTTTAATCAAAGGTCTTGTCAAAATAAAAATTCTTCCTTTTCCCTTTGTCCTTCCTTATTTTCTCGACTCCCTTTGTGTCCCTCTCTTGATTTCTTCACTCTGCTTCTTTGAAAGAGTCTTTCACAGTGCAAACAACTCCTTATTTCTTTTAGAGGGACTTGATGGGCTGGTAGCGAAATGAACCACTGCCCTGTAATAAACTGGTCTTCAAGGGAACTGTGCTGGAACTTTCTCTTTACAATGTTTCGTTTTGATAATACTAGTTTCAGAAAAATAGTTACAGCTTTCCTTTGCCCAAAGCCAGGAGAGAAATTATTTTAAGTAAAAAATAAATTACATCTCTTGATTTATTGTGTGTGTGCAACTTTCTGGAGGTGTTTCTCACCTGCTACCACATAGGCTCCGGGAATCAAGGTTAAGCTTGGTGTTGAGTGTCTTTACAGCTGAGTCATCTTGCCAGCCCACGAGAAAAAGCCACATTTTGAAAAAAGTATTTGGGTGTTTGTGGTGCAATCAGGATCAGCATACAGAATGTGGCTGCCAAGGGGAATGTTCAAAAGTATGAAACCACCGTGGTTTGTTACTTATTTACAAAGAGAAAAAAGAGAAGGGGCGTGGGGAGGGGGGTGAAGCACAAAGGAGGTTTTTGTTAGGATGTATTTAAATAGAAAGAGAACAAAGAATGACATCAGCCCCTCCTGTGAACTCAGGGCTGGTAATGCCAGGGTTTCAAGTGAGTGGCTTCAGAAGGACCAATATGAGCCTCCTGGGGAGGGGAAATGGCACATTGTCATTCACTAAGGAACTGAAGGTATAAAATGCCATTATTCCTGGGGTGAGAGGAGGAGGGAGCAAAGGACTCAGAAGACAATGGCAGAGCACCCTCCAGAGTGTACTGTTAGTGGAGGCTCTCTGTAACAGACACAAAGACACGTTCCTCCGATGACGTCATCTCTGACCCCACTGCAGAATGGGTTGTGAAAGTCGCGCCAAAGTGCTGTCCCCCCCCCCCCGCCCGCATAAAAACATTCTCTGCCCCTCCCCCTTTCTCTTATCTGCTTCTCGATTGTATCTGCAGCGTTGCGACCTTGTGCATTCTCATCTCCACGTACCCAGTCAGCAAGCGTTCACTGAGACACCGCCTAGGGTCAAACGTTGCCCCACCAGTGGCGACTGGGCACCCACTGTGCTCGGCTTTGCCCCTTCAGGACTTTGCCTTTTCGTTCTTTGTATTTTCTGTTTCATTCTCTGTACCCCTCCCGCTCCCCGCCCCCACTTACTGGGCTTTTGTGTTTCTTTTGTGAGCTGGGTACTTTCATCTTTAGTCCATTCTCTATGAAAATACTTATCCTTTTTATTGACTTATAAGAACTCATATATTAAGAAAATTTAACTCTTCTTTTAAAAATATATTTTATTAATTCTTCGAGAACTTCATACAAGCACATGATGCATTTCGATCATAACCACTGCCATGCTTCCCAGATCCATCCTGCCTCCTTACCTCTCTCAAGTTTAATTTGCCTTTTGATATGCACCGCAGGTCATTTTTCCTGTATGCGTTTGTCTCTTATTCTCATAGCGATGTGTTGTGGATAGATGGAAGTTTAATTTCCATACAAGTGAACCAATTTGCTCCATTGCAGCTTTTTGGCTTGAAAGTCATTTACCTTGGGGAGGTACTCAGGGTTCTAGTATTTTAAAAATGGGCTGTGGGGACAGAGGTGGCTCAGCAGTTAAGCTCACCGACTGCTCTTGCAGGGGATCCAGGTTCAGCTCCCGGAACCCATATGGCTGCTGGAAGCCATCTGTAACTCCAGTTCCAGTGGAGCTGAAGTATGCTTCTGGCCTCTGTGGGCACAGCTGTAACCAGTACAAGCAGACAGAGTCCAGGCATGGCATTCATAGACATAAAATAAAAATAAAAACCTATTTAAAAATAATAAAAATGTTAATTTAAAACGTCAGCCGTTTAATGTTTCAAAAATAGTTTGTTTCGCTCTGTGTCACTTTAATTAAGGCTTCTGTTGAGATAATTGCAGATGGACACACATTTGTATGACGTATACAGGAAGGCTTCATTTAGCTTTTATCCAGTTTCCTCCAGTGATAACGTTTTGCAAATTGTAGTGTAATCCCACCACAGGGATATTGGCAGTATCCCGCCCATATGCCACTCATATGTCCTTTAGTGGAACTTAGTTCTCCACGACATTGTCATGCGGGTAGGTCCCTCAGCACCATTTTTATAGAGTCCATTCTTTGGCTACTCCCTCAAAATGTCACTTTTAATTAGAGTCACTAGGTTTTAAATTTGCTTTTGTATTCTACATTATGTTTTACTCTGTAGGTTGGGGCTGGTACCCCCCAAACACGAACAGTTAATTGTTAGTGACAGTGAGAACCTCTCTCCCTCCCTTCTCCTCCCCTCCCTCTGCCTTCTCCCTCCTTTACTCTTTTTCTCTCTCCTCATCTGTTCCTTTTCCCCATTTTCTTTACAAAGCCACCCTTGTGTATTCTGTGTTCAGTATTCATGGTATTCATGGTGAGCTGCAGAATCATTCCGTTAAATACCAAAACAGATATTTGGATTTTGATTGGGGTTGCCTTCTATTTAGAGATTCATTAGGGGAGAAACGACATCCCTACCAAAATGTGTTTTTGTGCCAGGAACACAGTCTCTCTCTCTCTCTCTCTCTCTCTCTCTCTCTCTCTCTCTCTCTCTAACTATATGCTATTTTATCATTATTGATATTTTTATTGTGGTAAAACATACATGGCAGAAAACTTGCCACACTAGTAAGTTTTACATGTTCACAGTGCTATGACCCACAGCATTTCTGGAACCTGTCCACAGACCCAAACATAACCTAGCACCCATTACTCATGTGTCTGGTGGTGGTCTCTCTCTTTTCCATCCCTGTGAGTCTGCAGACTCTGGGAGCTGCACAAGGAGAGTCAGACGACACCTGTCCTTTGTGCTGGCTTCTGCCACTGAGCTCTGTGCGTCCATGAGCGGTTCGGCCCGTTGCAGCACGCCTCAGTAACTCCCTCTCTGCTCTGGCTGAGTGAGATTATGCCCTGGGTACAACTGGCCCTTCGTTTCTCCACACGTTCACCAATGGACACGTGAGCTCTCTGCTCCACCATGGGCTCTCTCTTCTTTTGGCTTTTTGGAGAATGTTAGCATGCAGATATCTCTTTGAGTTTCTGCTTTCAGTTTTTTGGGGAATAGGCTAACCAAAGAATTGTCATGGCACACAGCAGAAAGACGACCTTAAATGTCTAATTATTAATATTAATACAAATAATATAAATAAATTTTAATACCTGCACCCAATAAAACAAAGAGAAGTTACTGTTTTCTTTCTGAGATAAGGTCTTATCTAGTATAGATAATTGTCTTTTTTCTTGTAGCTAAGAACGACCTTGGATTTCTACTCCTCCTGTGTCTAGGTACCCAGTGCTGGGATTCTAGGTTTGCTCCACAGCCACAGTATTCAGTTTGTACAGTTCTGAGGGAGGCAAGCATTCCACCACATTCCCAGCCACTCAGTCCTCCTGTTAAAGCCTTGTCTGTTTCCCTTTGGCTTTGATTGCCCATGACAGTTACTCAAAACCCTCATCAATTCCTAGCCCATGAGCACAACACGTACTAGTGGCTGAGACTGACTAGGTTAGATTGTTGGTGAAAAGTCACCTCTGTCTTTGTGCTCTTGAGTCTTCCAGACGAGGTTTCAGTTTTCTTTTCTTTTCAAAGAAAAGCAAAAGGAAGGGTTTGGGGGAGGGGGGTGCAGAGGAAATCTACTTTCAACCCTTCAGAAGGGGGATCAGCTTGAGGCCACCGAAAGCAGGTGGATTTATCTGAAGTGCTGCCTATTTCTGTCGACGTCTAGGTATTTAAGTGCCCTGTAATGCACTTAGAATATATTTCCCTTTTGCTTTCCCTGCAAGAGAGGCCATTTCTATTTCTTTTTTTTTTTTTCAAATTATTAAATAAGATTTTTTTTTTATTAACTTGAGTATTTCTTATATACATTTCGAGTGTTATTCCCTTTCCCGGTTTCCGGGCAAACATCCCCCACCCCCCTCCCCTTCCTTATGGGTGTTCCCCTCCCAACCCTCCCCCCATTGCCGCCCTCCCCCCAACAGTCTAGTTCACTGGGGGTTCAGTCTTAGCAGGACCCAGGGCTTCCCCTTCCACTGGTGCTCTTACTAGGATATTCATTGCTACCTATGGGGTCAGAGTCCAGGGTCAGTCCATGTATAGTCTTTAGGTAGTGGCCTAGTCCCAGGAAGCTCTGGTTGCTTGACATTGTTGTACATATGGGGTCTCGAGCCCCTTCAAGCTCTTCCAGTTCTTTCTCTGATTCCTTCAACGGGGGTCCTATTCTCAGTTCAGTGGTTTGCTGCTGGTATTCGCCTCTGTATTTGCTGTATTCTGGCTGTGTCTCTCAGGAGCGATCTACATCCGGCTCCTGTCGGTCTGCACTTCTTTGCTTCATCCATCTTGTCTAATTGGGTGGCTGTATATGTATGGGCCACATGTGGGGCAGGCTCTGAATGGGTGTTCCTTAAGTCTCTGATTTAATCTTTGCCTCTCCCTTCCCTGCCAAGGGTATTCTTTTTCCTCATTTAAAGAAGGAGTGAAGCATTCACATTTTGATCATCCGTCTTGAGTTTCGTTTGTTCTAGGGATCTAGGGTAATTCAAGCATTTGGGCTAATAGCCACTTATCAATGAGTGCATACCATGTATGTCTTTCTGTGATTGGGTTAGCTCACTCAGGATGATATTTTCCAGTTCCAACCATTTGCCTACGAATTTCATAAACTCGTTGTTTTTGATAGCTGAGTAATATTCCATTGTGTAGATGTACCACATTTTCTGTATCCATTCCTCTGTTGAAGGGCATCTGGGTTCTTTCCATTTTCTGGCTATTATAAATAAGGCTGCGATGAACATAGTGGAGCACGTGTCTCTTTTATATGTTGAGGCATCTTTTGGGTATATGCCCAAGAGAGGTATAGCTGGATCCTCAGGCAGTTCAATGTCCAATTTTCTGAGGAACCTCCAGACTGATTTCCAGAATGGTTTTACCAGTCTGCAATCCCACCAACAATGGAGGAGTGTTCCTCTTTCTCCACATCCTCGCCAGCATCTGCTGTCACCTGAGTTTTTGATCTTAGCCATTCTCACTGGTGTGAGGTGAAATCTCAGGGTTGTTTTGATTTGCATTTCCCTTATGACTAAAGATGTTGAACATTTCTTTAGGTGTTTCTCAGCCATTCGGCATTCCTCAGCTGTGAATTCTTTGTTTAGCTCTGAACCCCATTTTTTAATAGGGTTATTTGTCTCCCTGCGGTCTAACTTCTTGAGTTCTTTGTATATTTTGGATATAAGCCCTCTATCTGTTATAGGATTGGTAAAGATCTTTTCCCAATCTGTTGGTTGCCGTTTTGTCCTAACCACAGTGTCCTTTGCCTTACAGAAGCTTTGCAGTTTTATGAGATCCCATTTGTCGATTCTTGATCTTAGAGCATAAGCCATTGGTGTTTTGTTCAGGAAATTTTTTCCAGTGCCCATGTGTTCCAGATGCTTCCCTAGTTTTTCTTCTATTAGTTTGAGTGTGTCTGGTTTGATGTGGAGGTCCTTGATCCACTTGGACTTAAGCTTTGTACAGGGTGATAAGCATGGATCGATCTGCATTCTTCTACATGTTGCCCTCCAGTTGAACCAGCACCATTTGCTGAAAATGCTATCTTTTTTCCATTGGATGGTTTTGGCTCCTTTGTCAAAAATCAAGTGCCCATAGGTGTGTGGGTTCATTTCTGGGTCTTCAATTCTATTCCATTGGTCTATCTGTCTGTCTCTGTACCAATACCATGCAGTTTTTATCACTATTGCTCTGTAATACTGCTTGAGTTCAGGGATAGTGATTCCCCCTGAAGTCCTTTTATTGTTGAGGATAGCTTTAGCTATCCTGGGTTTTTTGTTATTCCAGATGAATTTGCAAATTGTTCTGTCTAACTCTTTGAAGAATTGGATTGGTATTTTGATGGGGATTGCATTGAATCTGTAGATTGCTTTTGGTAAAATGGCCATTTTTACTATATTAATAGTATTAATCATTGCCAATCCATGAGCATGGGAGATCTTTCCATCTTCTGAGGTCTTCTTCAATTTCTTTCCTCAGTGTCTTGAAGTTCTTATTGTACAGATCTTTTACTTGCTTGGTTAAAGTCACACCGAGGTACTTTATATTATTTGGGTCTATTATGAAGGGTGTCGTTTCCCTAATTTCTTTCTCGGCTTGTTTCTCTTTTGTATAGAGGAAGGCAACTGATTTATTTGAGTTAATTTTATACCCAGCCACTTTGCTGAAGTTGTTTATCAGCTTTAGTAGCTCTCTGGTGGAGCTTTTGGGATCACTTAAATATACTATCATGTCATCTGCAAATAGTGATATTTTGACCTCTTCTTTTCCGATCTGTATCCCTTTGATCTCCTTTTGTTGTCTGATTGCTCTGGCTAGAACTTCAAGAACTATATTGAATAAGTAGGGAGAGAGTGGGCAGCCTTGTCTAGTCCCTGATTTTAGTGGGATTGCTTCAAGTTTCTCTCCATTTAGTTTAATGTTAGCAACTGGTTTGCTGTATATGGCTTTTACTATGTTTAGGTATGGGCCTTGAATTCCTATTCTTTCCAGGACTTTTATCATGAAGGGGTGTTGAATTTTGTCAAATGCTTTCTCAGCATCTAATGAAATGATCATGTGGTTCTGTTCTTTCAGTTTGTTTATATAATGGATCACGTTGATGGTTTTCCGTATATTAAACCATCCCTGCATGCCTGGGATGAAGCCTACTTGATCATGGTGGATGATTGTTTTGATGTGCTCTTGAATTCGGTTTGCCAGAATTTTATTGAGTATTTTTGCGTCGATATTCATAAGGGAAATTGGTCTGAAGTTCTCTTTCTTTGTTGTGTCTTTGTGTGGTTTAGGTATAAGAGTAATTGTGGCTTCGTAGAAGGAATTCGGTAGGGCTCCATCTGTTTCAATTTTGTGGAATAGTTTGGATAATATTGGTATGAGGTCTTCTATGAAGGTTTGATAGAATTCTGCACTAAACCCGTCTGGACCTGGGCTCTTTTTGATTGGGAGACCTTTAATGACTGCTTCTATTTCCTTAGGAGTTATGGGGTTGTTTAACTGGTTTATCTGTTCCTGATTTAACTTCGATACCTGGTATCTGTCTAGGAAATTGTCCATTTCCTGAAGATTTTCAAATTTTGTTGAATATAGGTTTTTATAGTAAGATCTGATGATTTTTTGAATTTCCTCTGAATCTGTAGTTATGTCTCCCTTTTCATTTCTGATTTTGTTAATTTGGACGCACTCTCTGTGTCCTCTCGTTAGTCTGGCTAAGGGTTTATCTATCTTGTTGATTTTCTCAAAGAACCAACTTTTGGTTCTGTTGATTCTTTCTATGGTCCTTTTTGTTTCTACTTGGTTGATTTCAGCTCTGAGTTTGATTATTTCCTGCCTTCTACTCCTCCTGGGTGTATTTGCTTCTTTTTGTTCTAGAGCTTTTAGGTGTGCTGTCAAGCTGCCGACATATGCTGTTTCCTGTTTCTTTCTGCGGGCACTCAGCGCTATGAGTTTTCCTCTTAGCACAGCTTTCATTGTGTCCCATAAGTTTGAGTATGTTGTATCTTCATTTTCATTAAATTCTAAAAAGTTTTTAATTTCTTTCTTTATTTCTTCCTTGACCAGGTTATCATTGAGTAGAGCATTGTTCAATTTCCACGTATATGTGGGCATTCTTCCCTTATTGTTATTGAAGACCAGTTTTAGGCCGTGGTGGTCCGATAGCACGCATGGGATTATTTCTATCTTTCTGTACCTGTTGAGGCCCGTTTTTTGACCAATTATATGGTCAATTTTGGAGAAAGTACCATGAGGAGCTGAGAAGAAGGTATATCCTTTTGCTTTAGGATAGAATGTTCTATAAATATCCGTTAAGTCCATTTGGCTCATGACTTCTCTTAGTCTGTCGACATCACTGTTTAATTTCTGTTTCCATGATCTGTCCATTGATGAGAGTGGGGTGTTGAAATCTCCCACTATTATTGTGTGAGGTGCAATGTGTGTTTTGAGCTTTAGTAAGGTTTCTTTTACGTATGTAGGTGCCCTTGTATTTGGGGCATAGATATTTAGGATTGAGAGTTCATCTTGGTGGATTTTTCCTTTGATGAATATGAAGTGTCCTTCCTTATCTTTTTTGATGACTTTTAGTTGGAAATTGATTTTATTTGATATTAGAATGGCTACTCCAGCTTGCTTCTTCTGACCATTTGCTTGGAAAGTTGTTTTCCAGCCTTTCACTCTGATGTAGTGTCTGTCTTTGTCTCTGAGGTGTGTTTCCTGTAGGCAGCAGAATGCAGGGTCCTCGTTGCGTATCCAGTTTGTTAATCTATGTCTTTTTATTGGGGAGTTGAGGCCATTGATATTGAGAGATATTAAGGAATAGTGATTATTGCTTCCCGTTATATTCATATTTGGATGTGAGGTTATGTTTGTGTGCTTTCATTCTCTTTGTTTTGTTGCCAAGACGATTAGTTTCTTGCTTCTTCTAGGGTATAGCTTGCCTCCTTATGTTGGGCTTTACCATTTATTATCCTTTGTAGTGCTGGATTTGTAGAAAGATATTGTGTAAATTTGGTTTTGTCATGGAATATCTTGGTTTCTCCATCTATGTTAATTGAGAGTTTTGCTGGATACAGTAACCTGGGCTGGCATTTGTGTTCTCTTAGGGTCTGTATGACATCAGTCCAGGATCTTCTGGCCTTCATAGTTTCTGGCGAGAAGTCTCGTGTGATTCTGATAGGTCTCCCTTTATATGTTACTTGACCTTTTTCCCTTACTGCTTTTAATATTCTTTCTTTATTTTGTGCGTTTGGTGTTTTGACAATTATGTGACGGGAGGTGTTTCTTTTCTGGTCCAATCTATTTGGAGTTCTGTAGGCTTCTTGTATGTCTATGGGTATCTCTTTTTTTAGGTTAGGGAAGTTTTCTTCTATGATTTTGTTGAAGATATTTACTGGTCCTTTGAGCTGGGAGTCTTCACTCTCTTCTATACCTATTATCCTTAGGTTTGATCTTCTCATTGAGTCCTGGATTTCCTGTATGTTTTGGACCAGTAGCTTTTTCCGCTTTACATTATCTTTGACAGTTGAGTCAATGATTTCTATGGAATCTTCTGCTCCTGAGATTCTCTCTTCCATCTCTTGTATTCTGTTGGTGAAGCTTGTATCTACAGCTCCTTGTCTCTTCTTTTGGTTTTCTATATCCAGGGTTGTTTCCATGTGTTCTTTCTTGATTGCTTCTATTTCCATTTTTAATTCCTTCAACTGTTTGATTGTGTTTTCCTGGAATTCTTTCAGGGATTTTTGCGATTCCTCTCTGTAGGCTTCTACTTGTTTATTAATGTTTTCCTGTGTTTCCCTAAGTGTGTTCATGTCTTTCTTGAAGTCCTCCAGCATCATGATCAAATATGATTTTGAAACTAGATTTTGCTTTTCTGGTGTGTTTGGATATTCCATGTTTGTTTTGGTGGGAGAATTGGGCTCCGATGATGGCATGTAGTCTTGGTTTCTGTTGCTTGGGTTCCTGCGCTTGCCTCTCGCCATCAGATTATCTCTAGTGTTACTTTGTTCTGCTATTTCTGACAGTGGCTAGACTGTCCTATAAGCCTGTGTGTCAGGAGTGCTGTAGACCTGTTTTCCTCTCTTTCAGTCAGTTATGGGGACAGAGTGTTCTGCTTTCGGGCGTGTAGTTTTTCCTCTCTACAGGTCTTCAGCTGTTCCTGTGGGCCTGTGTCTTGAGTTCACCAGGCAGCTTTCTTGCAGCAGAAAATTTGGTCTTACCTGTGGTCCCGAGGCTCAAGTTCGCTCGTGGGGTGCTGCCCAGGGGCTCTCTGCAGCGGCAGCAACCAGGAAGACCTGTGCCGCCCCTTCCGGGAGCTTCAGTGCACCAGGGTTCCAGATGGTCTTTGGCTTTTTCCTCTGGCGTCCGAGATGTGTGTGCAGGGAGCAGTCTCTTCTGGTTTCCCAGGCTTGTCTGCCTCTCTCGCCATTTCTCTTTCTAAATTGGGTATTCTTACATGGTTGTGGACCAGGAGCTTAGAGCTGGCTTCCTGGTCAATGTATCTTTTATTTTTTTTGTTATCTCTTTAAAAGCAGGGGTGTGTCCCTCAACATCACCCCTGCCCCCACACCTCCTACAGTCTGGGTGACTGTATGAACTCATTTCTCTGTGCTGTCCTTTATCCCAAGGACACCCAGATAGCACAGGGAGAATTTCAACCTAGGCATTTGGGGACATAATTCTAATCTCAAAACAAAACAAAACAAAACAAAACAAAAACCTCACAAATGCATCTTAATTTTGTCATCCATAGAATAGAATGACAGTGGCACCCTCATAGGACATTTGTAAAGATTTAATAATCCAGTACAGGTGAAATGCTAGGAGGAGGTGAGGGCTAAGATCCAGGCCTTTTGGGGGGTATTTATTTCTTTGTTTGTTTTTGAGGTCCTAGGGATGGGACCCAGGGCCTCACACACACATACCCCTATGTCAGAAGGGAGCTCATCAATGAGCTATGCCCTAGGCCAAGTCAGCTCTGCTAAGAGCAGATGCCCTGGACAACTGCCTGGGATGCCTCACAGTCCTCACCCTGCAGCCATGGTGACCTTGAAAAGGTTTCGCATGTAATCACACCCATGCTGTGCCACATATAGAAAAGAGGGTGCCAATTAGCAATACTAGACAGCATAAGAGTGACCTGGGTGTTGGGATGACTGACTGTGTCCATAGCCTTCTTGACCAAGATCTTACTCCATTTTCCAGCCCACAGCAAGCAGGTCTATGTGGAAAGGAAGGAGACAGCAGGCATAGAGGGGAATTGCCTTCTCCCTCTTGCAACCTGCTACCTACCAACTCTTGCCTCACTCACTGGTCCCAAGGGGCCTTCCCTGGTTCTCTAGTCCCCCATCCCCTAGAGAGGCAAACCCCTTAATCCCCACAGTATCTGTAGCTGGTACCAAGTTTTTAGAGGGCAAAATTCTGAAGTCACTAAGTAGTGAGTTCTCCCTACCCAGTGTTGGAGGCATGCATTTCTAGTTGCTGGGAGCCAAGAACAACAAAGGCAAAAAATATCTGAAAGCTACTCAAAAGTGGGACTGGGCCCATCATTGTTTGATGACCCTGACTCTCTGGCCCAGTGCCTCGATTGCTGCTGGTCAAGACCTTGAACAAATCACACATGCTTCCTTTTGGAAATCTTCACTCATATGTTTTCTCAATCAAGGACAAATAATAAAATAATCTCTTCTCCTCCACCTCTTTCCTAAAAGGGATCAGCCCAGAGGGCATACCCCAAGACTTCCAACAACCTCCGGGAGCACACCATGTCAGGGCAACCTTCCAGACCAGCTTTTACGCCACCGTTGCCTGAGCCGTGGACACATCTGCTTTGCCTGTGATCACTTTCCTTATGATCCAGTCTATCTCAAGCCTGGATATGGAATCAAATGTTAGCAGTAAGCTTTCCTGGGGTAGGCCACAGATGTCAACTCCCATCTGGTCCTTTGTAGAAATAATGGCTGATAGATCCTCCTTGGTTACAGGTAACTTGACTACAAAGATGAGCCAAGTGTGAGGGTCTGGAGAGGACAAGAACACGGGGCTGGAAGATGGTTCAGTTGATAAAGTGGGTGTTTCTCAAGTATGAGAACCTGACTTTGATCCCCAGGAGCCATGTAACAGATATGGTAGTGTGTGTGCATTTCTAATCCTAACACTGGGCATGTGGAACCGGGGCATCTCTGGATCTTGCTAGCTAGCTACTCTTGCCAAACCAGTGAACTCCAGGTTCCATGAGAGACTGTCTCAAATAATAAGTTGGAGAGCAACAGAGGAAGATACATTTATATCATATATATATATGTATATATATATACATATATATATATATAATCAATCAACTACTGGCCTTCACATTCATGCATCAAATGAACATGCATATGCAGACAGACAGACAGAAAGACAGACAGACAGACAGGCAGATGGTCGATTACATAAACAAATAGAGCCAGCTATGTACAGAGGGATAAGGTCAAATTCACTTACTACTTCGGCTAATTGGGTGTTACAATAAACAGCAGATGCTAACATGCAATTGTCAGAGTACGTCAAAATGTGCTCATCATATAAATTCTTCTAGATTGTATTTTAAATGATCCTTGATGATCCAGATGGTATTTCAGATTCTTGCAACACGTCAAAAATGAGCACACACATTTTTTTTTTTTGCAATAGCATTGAGGGGAATGTCTGATTGCCTGAAACTTCTCTCTGCTTGAATTCCAGTGTGTTTGTTAAATCTATTTATACATAGAGTAAACTCCGGTTTAGCTATCATACACAGACTCAAAATATACACATCTAATGTAATGGAGTAGGCCTAGCCAATGGTTTGGAGACCAAATGCATCCCACTGCAAAGATGCCCTTGAGAGTAATGAAGACCAGAGCTTGGAAGGTCCAGCTGGGGAAAGGAAAAGGGGTAATGACTTACATGTGAGGCAGAAGATTGACAGGGTGAAAGCACAGACCCACATCCTGCCTCTGCTACCTTGTATGGACTAGCCTTGGACATAGTACTTGACCTCACCTGTGCCTCCATCTATTCATCTGTAAAATGGGATGATGACAAAAATGCCTAGTCCTCAGGACTGATCATCAGAGTCAAAGAGGTGACAGATAGATTAGCACTTACTGCTTCTCTGTGTTTTGGCCCCTCTGCTCGGGTGCTCCAGATAGACAAAAATCAATGGAATACAGACACAATGGCTTCCTTGATACTTACAGGGCTGGTCCTAGGACTTTCTGTAGACACCCACGTCTAAAGACACTTGGGTGTAGGGATCAGAGGAATCTCTGAGTGATGAAGCCCTAAGTGAACATGTATCATTGACATGGATACAGCCACAACAAGGACTAAGACCTTGGACCTGTAAGGAATTGGCAAAGCCTTTTCTTCTGGTCCAACTATAACTGCACAGAGGGTTAATCAGTATGCATCAAGATTAGCATCTGCAACTTCCTCCTCCCAGATGTTTACAATGTGAGACTGCTAACCTTCAGAGACTTCCTACCCAGACTAGCTAATCCCCCACCCCACGTGCTCACACAATCACCACACTGAGGATCCCCATTGCTCGTGGGAGTAGGTGCAGTTCCATCAAAGCACACACACCCTACCTCACCACAGCCTTTCTGTCTGTGTGTCTCTGTGCCCGTCCTTTATTTCATTGCTGTCCCTAGTCAGGGTTCAGGTTCAGCATTCAGGTCTCTTATATAAGTAGTAGAGTATTGGCTTATAACCTAGAGTCATGCTATGTACTTTAACTCATCTCTAAATTATTTATAATACCTGATATACAAATACTGTATACTGCAATACTATATAATTTAGGGAATAAAGACTAGTAGAAGGAGTCTGAATACATTGAATTTGCTGCAACTATTAACTTTGAAATATTTTTAATCCACAGTTGGCCAAGTCTGTGGCTGCAGAATCTGGGGATATGGGGAGTGGGGGTGGGGGTGGGAGCAATTGAACAGACAGATGGGAGGGCGTCTAGTTGAAGTGAGTGTAATGTGGAATTTGAAAATCCCAGGACACTGTCCCCAAGCTCAGGACCCTGGTGGTATGGCATGGCTCAAGTTCAGAGGTTTTAAAATCAAGGGTGTCAATCGTATTCCTCATCAGAGACAACAGGCTTGAGCATCTGGAGAGAAGGGGGACAGTGACACAAATCTTGGTGTTTACAAACCAGGCAGCCTGGATTTCTGATATCACAGGACATCATGGGTGAGAAGCCAATTGGTCTTTCCTCTGCCTTCTCTTCTGTCTAGGCTCCTAGCAGTTGTAATGAGGGTGGATCTTCTCCACTCGGTTCACAACTCAATCTGCCCATCTCCTCCAAAGTATGGTCGCAGGCACCCCTGTGACTAATCCTCACCAGTCCTCCAGGAAGACCTAGTCCAGTTAAAGTGTCACCAAAAATCAAGCATCAGTTCCTGGGGCCCCTACCAAGTTCTTGAACATTTTAGTCCTAATCTTTACATTCAACAAGCCTGCCTCCTGTGACATTCTTAATCTAGCAAAGCCACACCTCTTAAGCCTCCCAAATAGTGCCACAAACTGGTGGTCAAGTATTCAAATGCCTGAGAGTATGGGGGATAGGCTCAAATGTAAGATCTAAAATTATGTTGGGCAGTGGTGGTGCATGACGTTAGTCCCACCACTCTCAATGCAGAGTGTAATTCTCTCTCTGTGAGCGTGTGCATCTCAGGTTAATCTCTGTGAATTCAAGGCCAGCCTGCATATAGAGAGAGTGCCAGGACAGTCAGGACTACACAGAGAAACCCTGTCTCAAAAAAACATCATCATCATCGTCATCATCATCATATAATAAAAAAATTAAAAATTACAAAATGACTAGAAGAAATCACAGGAGAAAGAAACACTTCAGGTGTTGGTCTGGTCAAAAATTTTAGGATAAGTTCAAACATTGGCAACAAAAGTAACACTGAATATATGAAATGACAACAAACCAAAAAGCTCCTGCAGCAACAACAACAACAACAAAAATCTATCAGGATAAAGAAGCATCAAAATGGGAGAAATACGTAGTCTATGCACCAAACAAGGGATTAATTTCCAGACTCTATAAGGAACTAAAACAAATGCAAAAGCAAAGTAATACCAATAATTCAATTTAAGAATGATCCGAATATACTTCTCAAAAGAGGAACTGGTTAATAACTATACGGAGAATTTTCAGTACTACTCATTATGGTAGTTAAATGAGAATGGCCCCCATAGGTGCACACAGTCTAATGCTTATTCATCAGGGAGTGGAACTCTATGAAAGGACTAGGAGTAGTAGGAGGTGTGGCCTTGTTGGAAGAAGTGTGTCACTGAGGGTGGGCTTTGAGATTTCAAAAGCCCATGCCATCTGTCATAGGGTTTCCTTGCTATGAAGAGACACCATGACCAATGCAACTCTTACAAAGGCAAACATTTCATTGGGGCTGGCTTACAGTTTCAGAGGTTCGGTCCATTATCATCATGGTGGAAGCATGATAGCATGCAGGCAGACTTGGTGCTGGAGGAGCCAAGAGTTGTACATCTTAATCCAAAGACAGCCAGGGGACTATCTTCTGCAGATAGCCAGGAGAGGGTCTGCTTTTACTTTGGGCAGAGCTTGAGCATAAAGACCTCAGAGCTTACCCCACAGTGACACCCTTCTTCCAACAAGACCACACCTACTCCAAGGGGGGTCACACCTCCCCATAGGCCAAGAAGATTCAAATCACCACACCATCCCAATCTCTTTCTTTGTCTGCAGATCAAGATACAAAGTTCTAAGCTACTTCTCCAGCACCATGCATGCTGCCATGCTCTCAACATGAAGATGCTATACTAACCTCTGAAACTGTAAGCAATCCCCCAATTAAATGCTTTCCTTTCTAAGAGGTGCCTTGGACACAGTGTCTCTTCACAGCAACAGAACAGTGACTAAGACACCAATCATTAGAGATAAACAAACAAAGAGATGCCGTTTCACCCCAGTTAGAGTGGCTATTATTTTAAAGACAAAAGAGAATAAATTTGGTGAGAAAGTGGGAGAAGTCGAGGCTCTCATACATTATTAGTGGGAATGTAAACTGGTTTCCAATTACAGAAAACAGGGCAGGTTCTCACTTGGAAGTGCCACTTCTGAGTGTCTACCCAAAGGAAATGGGGTTGTACCTACAAAGACATATGCCTTTGCATGAGCTAACCTAGATGTCCATTAATAAATGAACAAGTAGAATAATGTGTAGCATTTAGCAGCACAGCATTGAAACCAATGTTTTTGGATCTTCCTAATGCTGCAACTGTTCTGCATGTTGTAGTGACCCCTCAACCAGAAAATTATTTTCATTGCTACTCCATAACTGTGATTTTGCTACTGTTCTGAATTGTGATGTAAATGGCTGATATGCAGGATCTCTAATATGCAAGTCCTGTGAAAGGATTGTTGGACCCCAAAGGGGTCAAGACCAACAGGCTGAGAACCAGTGATTTAAAAAGGATGAAATTCTGTCATTGTCAGCTACCACGGGGAAACTGAAGAATACCCTGTTGAGTTGAATAAGTCAGGTACCCAAAGACAAAGGTGGCATAATCTCACTTATTGGTATAAGCTGAAAAGCTGATCTCATAGAAATAAATATGGAGTCGTGGTTTCCAGAGCTGGGAGAGCGAATGGAGAAAGGGAAGATGGAGGAAGGGTAGTTCAAGGTGCAAGTGGGTGAGAGAATGTTTCCAGTGCTCTAGAGCACAGCAGAGTAACTGTGGCTGACGACAACCATCAATTGTAGATTTTGAAATAGGATCTCAGATGATTTTGAATATTATCAATGTGAAGAAATGTAAATGTCTGAGATTTCACATATGCTAATTACTCCAACTGATCACATATCACACACATACAAACACACTGAAATGTCATATTGTACCGCAACAAACGTATAATTGGTATGTGGTAATAAAAATAAAAGCAAACAAATGCTAAGAAACTCAGGATTCATTTTCACTTAGTCATCAAAGAAATGGATATAGAACAGATCTATCATATTGATCAAGTTTTTTCACTGCCAAATTAGTCACCAATATACATATATGTATTGATCTCTTGGCATTCATTCTAGAAGAATAAGAAAACAAAAAGTGGTTTGAAAAATTTAAATTAAGTGTGTGATAGGACATGTTTGTATTCTCATCTCTGTGGAGGTAAAAGCAAGAGGATTCCTGGGGCTCCCAGGACAGCTAGACTAGTCACATTGGTGAGCTTCAGGTTCAATGAGAGAACCTGTCTCAAAAAATAAGATGGATAGAACTAATGGATAGAAACTGTCCTCTGCATGCACTTGCACACATATGCATATGTGCTCTCCTGCAACATGCACACACATATCCATATGTTCAAGATGACTAAATATGCAAGAATATTATAAATAACTTATAAGTAACAAATTAGACAAGTTGTATAAAATTTCTTTAAAAGAAGCAAACTAACAAACATCCCCAAAGGAACTGGTGCCAAAAAGTACCCTTGTCCTAAGGAAAGTGGACTTCTGAGAAAAATCTCACAAGCCAGGTATGGTAGTATATCCCCTTAATTACAGCACTCAGGGAGGCAGAAACAGATGTCCTTGTGAGTTAAAGACTATCCTGATTTATACAGTGAGTTCTAAGTCATACAGGGTTACCAGCAAACAAACAAACAAACAAACAAACAAACACCAGAACCAATCAAAACAAAAAACAAACCAAAATAAAAAACTAAGAAATTCCAAGTTCACAGGGCTTTACTCCTGAACATTGCTGGATATTTGAGGGACTGGTAACACAAGTTCACACAAACTTGCAAAAAATTTGAGGAGGAGGAGGAGGAGGAGGAGGAGGATGGGGAGGAAGAAGAAGAAGAAGAAGAAGAAGAAGAAGAAGAAGAAGAAGAAGAAGAAGAAGAAGAAGAAGAAGAAGAAGAAGAAGAAGAAGAAGAAGAAGAAGTAGAGGGAGTAGGAGGGGGAGGGGGGAGGTTGGAAGTGGGAAGGGGATGAGGAAAAGGAATACTTTCTAGTTCCTTCTATGGTGTCAACCTTACTCTGACATATTAAGAAAACTGTACACTTATCAACTCATACCTGCACTCTCATTGTGTATGTGAAGGTTACAGAGAGATCAGAAACATTCCTGGACTCCCTGGAACTGGAGATTCATGCAGTTGTGAACCACCATGTAGGTTCTGAAACAAACCCAGGTCTTTGTAAGAGCAGCATCTGCTCTTAACCACTGTGGCATCTCTTCAGTGCCGGGAAACAATTCTTGACATGGTTTTAGGACATCACATCCTACAACACCTAGAAAATATAATGTATCATGATCGAGGAGGGTTCATCCCTGAACTACTTGGGTGATTTAATATTTGAAAAATGGGCCTAATTTACCAGGTAAACAGACTGAAAAACAAAACTGCGAGATCATTCCCTAGGTGCCAAGCAATTAATTGAGATGATCCAGCATGGTGACAATGGTCAGAAAACTAGGACTAGATGGGCTTGTCACCAAACGTAAATATGAAGCTCTACAGCAAAGGAAGCTTTTCCATATGATTCTGAATGGGGCAAGGCTTTCTGGATCTTTTCAATTCAGCATTGCACTGAAGGTTCTAGAGATGTCAGGCAAGTTAAAAATATAGATGGCTCTGAGAGGAGAAAGAAACACAATTGTGTTCACAATGAAACACAACTGTCTGTGAGACTCATCCAACAGAATCTAGAAAACAAATAAGAGCTAATAATAAGCTTAGGAAACAGGCAGGATACAGTATTTGGCTGTGGACAATGAGAAAGCAAACTAAAGGGCTGGGTGTACAGCTCAATGGTTGAGTGCTTGCCTCATATGTCCAGGGCCCTAGGTTCCATCCCCAGCACTGCAAAAATAAAAGCAAACTAAGATCATTTATAATGTTATCAAGAATATAAAATACTTGGGATAAGCTTCCAAGAAGTGTGTAAAAACTATATATTGAAAAATGCTATACTATAACCAAAACAAGAGAAATTCAAAGTGATCTGAATGTATGAAGGGCAGAATTACATTGCTGAATCAGATTTACTATTTTTTTATGACTTTTATTCTCTTGAGGTCAATATATATGTTCAGAGCAAACCTAGTTATAATTCTAGCTACATTTTAAAAGTATTTTTGTAGCAGTTCTAGAGACTTGCAATGTCTGCTTTTAAGATTTTGATGTGGCTGCAAAAACCACACATTTACACTTTTTGTAAAAACATTTATATTTCCTTTGATAATGAATAGTGATCTGGGAAGGTATAAGTCAAATAAACCCTTTCCTCCCACTTGGCTTTATGGTTATCATGTTTCATCATGGCAAGAGAAACCTTCAGACAAATTGGTACCAGGAGTGGGGTATCACTTGACAGACCTGACCGTGTTTTTGGGAGGACTGTGGAAAGACTTTGAGACTTTGGGATAGAAAAGCTATTGAATGTTGAAAGCTCAGTGAGCTGTTCTCTAGCAGCTTGGAAGATAAAGAATGTTGAGAACAGTGCAAATAATGGAGGCCTGGCTTTGACATTTCAGAGGGAAGCAAAGATCCTACAAGTCTTTTGTGTAAAGACTCTGTGGTTCAGGTTATCTGGGGCTGAAGAATCTCCTCTGACTAACAAGATGCCAGAACTACTATAGCAGAAAATTGAGTTTGCTGGGATATTTGATGCAGCTTGTCTGGATCTGGGGAATTAGTGGTGATTAAGAAGAGACCAGCGAATCCTACCAGCATGTGCCACCACAACTGGCATTGAAAGCATAAAGGGGTCATGGAGAAAACTGAGGCTTGCCACTATGGGAGCTGAGGCAACGCCATTGGTTAAGGTGCTGCCTCAGTGGCAGTTGAAGGTCCAGAATTGAAGGGGTGGTTTTTCTAGATTACCATGGGGAAATTGATTGCTTCTTCATAAGGAGGTAAGAAAGATTCTGCCTGGAGTGCAAGAGATCCTTTAGGGTATCTTTTGGTGCTGCCATACCCTGTAACTAAAGTGAATGGGAAACGACAGCAGCCTAATCCAGGCAGGATGGCAAAGGGTACAGATCCATCAGAATAAAGGCATGGGTCACTTCTCCAGGAAACGAGCTAAGACTCGCTGAGGTTCTTATCAAGGGCGGAGGAAATATTGAATGTCTAGTAGAGGAATGTAGCTATAAATAACAGTTAAGGCCACATGACCAGTTCCAGAAATGAGGTTTACATTTGATATGAATGCTTTTGTTGTATTTCGTTAAGAATGGATTTGTGCAGATATTTAGAGAATATCAGTAGTTGTCATATTTAAGTTTAAGGTACTAAAAGAATGCCCTCCAAAGGACATCGCAACTTACTTTAAAATTTATAATGCATTTGGAGTTGTACGAGAGATAGTTACATCAAGTTAGGCATAATTATGATCTGGTTAAGTATATAATGTGTTTGAAATTGGGGTACTTATATTATGTTTAGGTATTATCATGACCTGCTTATTGTTTTCATTTGGAAATTAATCGTGACATAAGAAGATAAGACTGTATGTCAGGTTGGCAAGGGGTGGACTTACGGCTACTTTTGGTTGTCAACTTGGCTACATCTGGAATGAATTACAGTCTAGAAATGGAGGGAACACTTGTGAGAGATTTTTGCTTGGTTTGAAGTGAGTAAATCCACTTCTAGTAGAAGGTTTGGCTCAGAAATATCTTCTATACCTTTGAGGTGGGAAGACATACACCTTTGTTCCAGATCTTGATTCAGGAAGACACATATCTTTAATTTAGACCTTGAGGCAGGAAGACATATTTGGGGCAAACTCTCTGCTGGAAGCTTATATATGGACATGGAAGGACACTTTCGCTCTTGGCCTGCTTGCTCTTGCAAGATTAACCTGTAGCCAAACTAACTAGAAGGAGAGAGAGAATACCCAAATTAACAAAAATCAGAAATGAGAAAGGGGGACACCAAGGAAATCCAAAGAATCATCAGGTCTTACTTTACAAACCTGTACTCCATAAAATTGAAAAATCTAAACAAAATAGATTTTTTTGATAGATACCACTTACTAAAGTTAAGTCAAGATCAGGCAAACAATTTAAATAGGTCTATAACACTTAAGGAAATAGAAGCAGTCATGAAAAGTCTTTAATCAAAAAAAAAAAAAATAGAAGCCTAGAGCCAGATGGTTTTAGTATAGAATTCTATCAGACTTACAAAGAAGAGCTAATACCAACACTCCTTAAATTATTCCACAAAATAGAAACAGAAGGAACATTGCCAAATTCATTTCATGAGGCCACACTCACCCTGATACCGAAACCATACAAAAGACTCAATCAAGAAAGAGAATTTCAGACCAATCTCCCTTATGAACACGATGCAAAAATACTCAACAAAATACCCACAAGCAGAATCCATGAACGCATCACAGTCATCATCCACCGCAATCAGGTAGGCTTCATCCCAAAGGATTCGGGGATGGTTTGACATATGAAAATCCATCAATACAATCCACCATTTAAACAAATTGAAAGAAAAAAATATCGCAAGATCATCTCACTGGATGCTGAGAAAGCCTTTGACAAAATCCATCACCCCTTCATGATAAAAATCATAAATCAGAGATATATCTAAACACAATAAAGGCCACATCCAGCAATCTAATAGCCAGCACCAAATTAAATCGAGAGGTACTTAAAGCAATTCCAGTAAGATCAGGGACAAGACAAGGCTGTTCACTCTCTCCATATCTATTTAATATAGTGCTTGAAACTTTAGCCAGAGCAAAGACAACTAAAGCAGATGAAGAGGATACAGATTGGAAAGGAAGAGGTCCAAGTACTGCTATTTGCAGATGATGTGATGGTCTACATAACTGACCCCTAAAACTACCGGGGAACTCTTAGGGTTGATAAACGCCTTCAAGCAAAGGGGCTGGGTAAGAAATTAACTCAACAACAACACAACAACACAACCCAGTAGCCTTCCTTTATACAAACAATAAACAGGCTGAGGAAGAAATCAGGAAAATAACTCCCTTCACAATAACCACAAATAGCATAAAATATCTTGGTGCAATTCTAACCAAGCAGGTGAGAGTGTTGTACGACAAGAATTTCAAGTCTTTCAAGGAAGAAATTGAAGATGCTATCAGACGATGGAAAGATTTTTCATGCTCATGGATTGGTAGGACTAACATAGCAAAAATGGCCATCTTACCAAAAGCAATCTACAGATTCGACGTAATTCCCATCAAAATTCCAACGCAATTCTTCGAAGACCTGAAAGAACAATACTTAACTTCATACGGAAGAACGAAAGGGAATAACACTCGAAATGTATATAAGAAATACTCAAGTTAATAAAAAAAAAAAGAACGAAAAACCCAGAATAGCTAAAACAATCCTGTACAATAAAAGAACAAGGGGGCTCCAATGGGGGTTGCTTGAATCTCACTGAGAAGGGGAAACAGAATAGACTTGGGGAGGGGCAGATGGAGGAGGGGAGCCGGGTGGGGAGGGGGAGGGAGGTGAGAACAGGAGGGAGGTTAGAGGGAGAGAGCACTAGGAGAGAGAACCGGAACTGGGGGAGCATCCCTGGGATGAGCTAGAACCCTAGTACAATGGAAATTTCCAGGAATCTATGAGGGTGACCCTAGCCAAGACTCCTAGCAGCAGGGCATATAGAACTTGAAACAGCCATCTCCTAGGACCAGAAAAGACTTCCAGAGGAGAGACTGCGACACCAAGCCAGTCATAATTCATCTTGCCTATAAAATAGGCAAGGGCAAAGAAATTAAGGGCATGGCCAACCAATGATTGGTCCAGCTTGAGACCCTTGCCAAGAGAGAGAGAGCCCATCCTTGACTCTATTGATGATATTCTGCCATACTTGCAGACAGGAACCTAGTATAACTGTCAACTGAAAGGCTTTGCCCAGCAACTGATGGAAACTGATGCAAAGACCCACAGCCAAACACATTAGGCAGAGCTTGGGGAATTCTATTGAAGAAGAGGAAGAAGGATTGAAGGGGCCAAAGGGGTCAAGGACACCACAAGAAAACTTACAGAATCAACTAACCAGGCCCATAGGGGTGCAAGGGGACAGACTGCCAACCAGGGAGCATGCATGGGACAGACCTAGGACCTCTGCACATATGTAACAGTCGGTCTTCACGTGGGGTTCCTAACAGTAGGAGCAGGGGCTGTCTCTGACTCTGTTGCCTGCCTTTGGAGCCCTTTCCCCTAACTGGGCTGCCTTGTCCTAGTGCTACTACAACCTGATATTCCAAGGTCAGCTGGTATCCATGAGAGGTCCCTGCTTTTCTGACCTGAAAGGGAGAACTGGATGATGGGGAGGAAGGGAGAGGAGAGGGACGGAGTGGCAGGAGAGGAGGGAGGGGAAGATGAGATCCAGATGTAAAATAAATTAAAAAAAAATACAACAGAAAAAAAGAAAAGAAAAGAAAATTCCTCACAGGTGTGCCTGGCCGCTTGGATTTTTGTTCATTTCTGCTGTAGTCAAAATGACAACTGAGAACCACCACCACAATGGTATTTTTAAGTCACCGTGTTTCACTTATGCCATCTCCTGCGGGATGGCAGCTTAGCCCAAAGTGACCAAAGGATCATAGAGAAATGTACCACTCCTACCTAAACCCACAGAAGCCACGGTTGCGCCATCCTTGACTCCCACCCCAAGGTGATGTGATTAATTAGTCAAAGGTCCCTCAGAGGCACCAGGGGACCTAGTGGGAACACTATTCTGTTTCCAAGGGGACGACTTTAGGGCTGGTGACAGCTGGTGACAGCTGATGGGCTGATTGGTGCTGTACAAGCAAGAAGGTGTGAGCTCGGTGCCCAGGAGCCTCATAAAAGTGCTGGGGGAAGTGGAGACAGGAGGATCCCTGAGACTAGCTGGCTGGCCGAGCAGCTGATGGGTCAACAGAAGAGAGATCCTGTCTCAGCAAATGAGGTGGGTTACTCCTGAGAAAGAAGTCACCTGAGATTCAACTCTGGCCTCTACATATGCATGTGCCTGCATGATCTCTCTCTCTCTCTCTCTCTCTCTCTCTCTCTCTCTCTCTCTCTCTCTCTCTCTCACACACACACACACACACACACACACACACACACTAAAACCCACGAAAGCCCCTGGCATACTCTCACGGAAGCCCCTGGCATACTCTCTCTCCTCAGCTCTCATTAGCCTCGGCTTGTCCAGAGATGCAGCAGGCTTTCCTGGGGTTCAACTCTAATGTAAAGTGGGTTCCACCATACTTTTCACCAGGGCAAGAAGTGCCGCTCCACAGCGAGGGGTCTGGCACTGAGGGAACCCCGCCCTCCATCTGTGGCCACAACTCATAGCCAGGGTCCCAAGGAACTGCTTTGTGGTGGGGTGTGTGAACGTGTTCAAGTTCGTTGTTTCTTCCTGGCTCTTTGAGAACCCAAGTGCTGTGAGATATAGTTTTCTGCCTTTCTTCATTAATCTCCCAGAGTCAGGGCCTCGGGTCCACCCTCCTCTCGTCTTATGGGGTAACACCCTTGTTCACTTTGTGTCTTCAACATTCCAAATCTTGATGCTTTGACTTGCATGGCCACCCACAGATGAAGTCCTGACTGCAGGCTTGGACCGCTACAGATCCCAAGGGATCTTCTGCATCTCCCCTGGGCCCCTGCAGGCTGCTTGCCCCCAGGGCCCACAGTAAACTGTTGCTTCTGTACTTTGAAAATGAGCGTCAGATAATGAATCAGATCTCGTCCTGGTATTGCGTAAAGTTCTTCAAGGGCAGCACTCCACTGTGTAAAACAGGATTAGGCACTCCAGCCCGCACCATGTCTTCCAGGCTTGCATGCTCTGAATCTCACCTGAACAGTCCTCAGCAGGGAGAGGCCTCTGGGCGTGGGGTGTGGAGTACATGCAGGCCGCATCTCAGTTCTTACTGAGCCTGCACCCTGTGCACATTATAACAACGGTCTGCGGCATCCTTGGGTAGTCCTTTCAGAGTTCTGGGTCAGACCCAGAGGATGGATTTTTTTTTTTTTTTTAGGTTTCCTTCCTGTGGACATCTGCATTGTGACATTTTTGCATGCACTCTGGTTACCCACCGTAAATAGGGAAAGGGATTTGAAGTCGAACACATTTTGCTGACACAGGTCTAAACATTGTAAGGGCATTACTGTATCAGCTATGTGATACCACCATCACTGAAAAAAACAAAAAACAAAAAACAAACAAACCCGCAGAATTCAAAAGGTTACCATCCCATTAGGAATTCAAAATTGTCACATAGCTTTTATATATACATCGGAAAAATAGGTGGATAAAATTTCTTAAGAGTAATTATTCATGGGAAGTAGGGTTTGCAGTGTGGTCTCTCTCTCTCTCTCTCTTTTTCATCTTTATTAACTTGAGTATTTCTTATTTACATTTCGATTGTTATTCCCGGGCCAACATCCCCCTAACACCTCCCCCTTCCCTTCTATATGGGTGTTCCCCTCCCCATCCTCCCCCCATTACCGCCCTCCCCCCAACAATCACATTCACTGGGGGTTCAGTCTTGGCAGGACCCAGGGCTTCCCCTTCCACTGGTGCTCTTACTAGGATATTCATTGCAACCTATGAGGTTGGAGCCCAGGGTCGTCCATGTATAGTCTTTGGGTAGTGGCTTAGTCCCTGGAAGCTCTGGTTGCTTGGCATTGTTGTTCATATGTGGTCTTGATCCCCTTGTGGCCTAACTCTTGATACGTGCCTAAGTTTGTTTAGCTACTTAAAAACAATATTTAAAATTGCCTTTATTTCCTTATCTACTGGGGTGTGTGTGTGGAGAAGAAACATTCTGCTGAGGGTCGTGTGGAGGGCAGAAGGCAACGTCCAGGATTGGTTCTTGCCTTCCCCTGTGGGAGAGACGGAGCTCAAGTCATCAGGGCTGGCGGCAAACGCTTTGCTCACTGAACCATCTTGCCAACCTCGAATAGTTATTTTTACAGGGAGTACCTCCTGTCTCTTTTGCAAACACATAACAACAATGGCAATAATAATATGCTATCTCTATTCTGGAAAAGGCAGCATGGGAAAAAAAAGCTGCAGATGAAAGGTCAGGTAAATTGTTTCAAATGGCAAGTTCTTCACTCTGCATTTGGCGCCACACTGTGGTGCAGGGAACTCACCCCCAGTGGCCCCGGTCAAAGGAGGAGACGCTGTCAACTATGAATAATCAGCCCCAAGTGTTGCCCACTCCATCACTGCGGCTGCTCAGAAGCAGAACCAGCTGTTTGCCCTGGGAGCTAAGCCACTTGACAGGCTCACAGTGAAATCTACCTCTAATTATTCGAAGCTACAGGCTTTTGAAATGCACCGTTGTGTGTGTAAGCGGCTCATTACCACGGCACCAAACCACAGTGTGGGGAAATGAATTCTGACACTCTCGATTTTGATACACACACAGCTGGGAGTCAATTATACCGTTCACATTTTTACAACTCATTTATTTCCTACATCTTTTGGAACAACTTCAAAACTAGTTGGTTTTGCTCATTGGTTCCTAACGTGTCATTTCAAAACAAGAACATGAATACTGGCCACCAGGCAGAAAGCTGTTAAAAAGAAAGAAAATGCTACCCTGTTCAGAGCAGTCCTTGCTATCATATGGTTAAAAAAGCCAAGGCCAACAAGCATAGGAGAAAGAATCAGGCAGGGGGAGGAATGCATGTGGCTAGGGTGTGTGCCTGGGTACTGTTCATCTGAGCACAAATATACGAAGAAGAAATATGAATCAGAGGACTCCCAAGCCACTCGGGATCTGCAGGATGCTCTTTCTAGACACTGTCCCCACTGCCTGTGGTGTGGTGGGTGACCCTCTCTTTCCTCTTAAATTGTTCCTCTTTGCCAAAAATGGACACACAAAAATGATAGCAAAAGGCACCTGTTGAGACCTAATTGGTGAGGGTCTGTTGAGGTCCCACGTGCAAGACCAGAGGAGTGATGGAGAGATAGCTCCGTTAGTCAAATGTTCACTGTGACATCCCCAGGATCCGAGTTCGATTCCCAGAACCCATCTGTATATAATCTCAGCTCCGAGAGAGCCTCAGAACGTTGACCCCTGGGGCTTATACCAATTAGACAGCCAGACCTACTTGCTGAGTGTGAGGAAAGACACTCAAGGTTGTCCTCTGGCCTCTATACATGCGTACCTGCATACACACACACACACACACACACACACACACACACACACACACAGAGAGAGAGAGAGAGAGAGAGACATGCATGCACTCACGAACACATACATGTACATGCATGTACACATACATACAAGGCTCAGTGGGGTCAGAGTATCTTGGAATGTGCGAGCATGCAAGAGAATCTTTTTTCCAACCTCCTCTTCAGTCATCTTAGAGATTTATGCCGTGTCTGTCCTGCTGGGATATGGAGCCAGAGACAATCTTCTGCTGTCCAAAGCTTGAAACAGTTGGAGAGTCCACCAACAGAGGACTGTCCATCATGTGGCTGTGTTTATTAGAACAGCCTCTACCAGTCTTGACTATTTTATTCTCAGTAAAACCTCAGACAGTCGAGGCTTTGCTACAACCCCGTCTCCTGCTAAATTTAAATCAGTCTTCTATACACAGCAAACATACCTGCCTGTCCCTGTGTACTGTTCACAAGAGCAACCCACTGGTGCAGGTACACACCCGCAGGGAATGGACAAAGGGAATATAGCATATAGGATCAGTAGAGCCTTTTATTTTCCTCAGTGGTAGAGAGAAGCAAAATGTTGGCATCTGCAGAAAAAAAAATGGCTGGAATTGAAGATCATCATGGGAAATAAGACTCAGAGAGGCAAAAAATCACATTTCTTCTGTTGTATGCAGAATCCAGAGTATCAAAACAGCTATGAAAGCAGAAGGGAACTATTTGGGAATGGGAAGAAAGACACTCAGTGTAGAGAAGGGGAAAGCAGCAAGACCGGGTGATGGGGACTAACATGCCAGTGTCCGTCCTACAGATGCAGGGGGACATGGCGATAGGCCTTTGGCGTAATTAGTTAATGTGTCAATAAAAGAGAAAAAAGTAGAAAGAATATGGACAGAAATGTAAGAAGGTGACCTTGTCTCTCCCGTCCTGAAGGCTTCTGCTCTGCCTTCTCAGAGGTTCCCAGGCCGGTCCTCACCTGACCTCAGGGTCCATCTGGAAAGAGCTTCCAGGTTGCCTGTCCTGAGACTTCTTCACCCAGTAGCCACCTGCACTCAGTGGCCCAGCCATGGTTAGAAATGACTGTGAGGGGGTGGAGGGTCTGTAAAATGCACCAGGGATCACTCATCTGCCTGTCGAGTTCACTCTGTAGCAAAGGAGGCTATAGCAGGCTACAGGCAAGGAGGGCACAAGGGAGGTGCACGGACTTCTTGCATGCTCCTCCCTCCCCTGTCCCCAGTCGCTCACCTACATCCTGGTCACTCTGCACGACAACTTCCACCAGTGGGTACCATCTGAAGACCTATCCATCTACGACACAGATGCCTGGTCTTAGCATTTTAGGCTAGGAGTTGTGTCTTGGAGCATGAAAGGACAAAATTGGCCTGGGATATGCTCTGGGGAGTCTAGCATCTATACAGTGGGTTCCTTTACGGGCAGGTAGTGGTGGAAATTGGTGAGTGCTCTTATCTCTCCTAGGGGAAAGAGCGGTTCATGAATATTGCATTTATTATGGGGATGGAGAGGTAGTGGGTGAATTCCTCCTGATGAATTGTTTCAGACTGGTGTGTTGTGTGTGTGTGTGTGTGTGTGTGTGTGTGTGCGCGCGCGCGCGCGCAATGCATACATGTGCAGAGATTCCCACTAGATAGCTTCCCTGATTACTATTGACTTTAATTTTTGAGATAGGTTCTCTCACTGAACCTTGAACTCGTAGACTCCGCCAGGTTGGCCAGCCAGCCAGCCGTCTGTCTGCCTCCCCAGCACCTGGGGATTACAGATGCCTCCTTCCATGCCTGGCTTTTTATAGGAAATGAAGATTTGGTCTCGGGTCCTCATACCTTGGCAGCAAGTTCTTTACTGACTGAGCCATCTTGTTAACCCCTATGAAGACTCCTTTAATGCCGTGCAAAGAAGGGTAGGCCCCTATACTAAATCAGGTATCTGAAACTAAGCACGGAGCCAGAGGCTTCCTTTGGAACGTGTGTTAGCATGGCCCAAAGCTAAACAGAGTGCTGAATGCCCGCCACCTTCTCCACACAGAGACACCTCCCTCCACAGCGACATCAGGCCACGGAAAGCTATGTTCTCTCTGCCATATGCCTATGGGTCCGTGGAAATCACCCGCCATATGGGAGAAAGGTAGACTCTTCTCAAGACCCAACATTGGACTGTACCTATCCAACAGAAAACAATGGCTGCTCCGAGTCTTTGGTGCTGGTAAAACCTGAAAAGCCACTTTTGGAGGTCTTTCCTTAGCTCTGCCTGGGGGAGGCAGGAACGAGCCTCCAGGACTGTTTTCTCTTGGCTCTTGGGGAGATGAATGCTGACCTCAGCCGTGGGAGCGAGTCTGCCATTGTCTAGGGAGACGATGGTGGGAGGCTCATTTCCTCTTTTTCTTTGCCAACAAGTCATCAGTACAGGGAGGGTTTTCTTGTTCATAAAACCTACTTCATCCTTACCTTTGTCTTCCTTTTGAATGAGTCCCCATTGGAGGATTTAGCACAGAATTGAGTTTTTCTTAGAAGAGCTCAGTCAGCGTTGGGGAGGTGTGTCCCTAAAGGAACCACTGGACGGATTCCTCTGCCAGTGAACAGCATGCCACATAGAACGTCCACAAATGACTTTGTGAGGAAGTCGGGAGTCGGAGGTGTTTCTTGGTGAGAGAGAACTTGCTTGGGATACCGAAGGCCTTGGAGTTGGTCCCCAGACCATGAGACAAAAATCAAAACAAGTTGAGGTGCTTCAGCAAGACTCAGAGGGTAAAGGCTCCCAGGACAACATGGCCATGGCCTACAGGCCATCTTCTGTTTCCCTGCCCCACTTCAGGAAGGCAGCTCCCTTCGCTTTCTTCCTGGAAGTTTTTTTATGTTTGTAGCAGCAGGGCTGGAACCTAGGGCTTTGTGCATGGTAGGCAGAAGCTCTACCAGTGAGCCACCCTCAGCTCTCTATATCGGTCTTCTGTGGAGCCAGGGATTGAACCCAGGGCTTTTTTCCATGCCAGGCCAGTGCTCTATCCTTACGTCATTCCTTGCCCCTTGGTTGTTTGTTTGTTTTGTTTTTGATTTTTGATTTTTTTGTTTTGAGATAAGATCTGGCTATGTAGTTCATGATGACTTTGAACTCCCAATCCCCTGCCTCTAGACTTCTGAGATTGCAGGCATCTACCACCGTGTGTAACTCCTGCCTCGTTTTTGGTAGCACTTGTTTATAACATTCAATACACATCATTTGCTTGAGTGCATTTGTCATAGGAAATGCAGAACAAAGAGAACAGCCCTAATGATGTCTTCCTGCCAAGACAGTCCACACGTCTGTAGTTCACTTTCCCCATTTGCACGGCGGAAGACAGAGGACAACAGAGTAGGATGGGTGTTACCTGAGACGGTGGGCAAAGCCCTCAGCTTGGAGCACAGGAACTAGATAAGGCCAGCTTCTCTCTTTTTAATGCTTTGGCATATTTCCTTTCAGTCTGTGCAAGTATCCACAAACATCCTTACTTCTTTTTTTTTTTTTTTTTTTTTGGTTCTTTTTTTTGGAGCTGGGGACCGAACCCAGGGCCTTGAGCTTCCTAGGCAAGCGCTCTACCACTGAGCTAAATCCCCAACCCCAACATCCTTACTTCTTAAGGAGAAGTTTATTCTTTATTAAAATGCCTGCTGATGTCTGATTTCAGCCAGGTTCTGACAAATCTTCTAAGGCCATGTCCCATAAGATAAAGAGAAAAAAAAAAATGGACTGACGGAAGCTTGGAAGAGTTAAAAATCATTATCTCTAAGACAAGGAAATGATGTTTGTGTCCACCGCCTGGATATGGCATTGCAAACACACCCATTCTTCCCTGATCTCTCATTCTATCAAAGACACAAGCTTAACCAGACATCGGGCTGAGGTGAAGAGGTCAGTCTGCAACCACAGGAAGGAAAGCACAGCGCTGTGACCTCATAGAGATTAGACTGGCCACCTTGGCTTCATTAGTGGGCACTGCTCATTAGCTAAGATTTTCAACCAAGCTCTGCACAACACTATCCCATGTGGATTAGTTCCCTTGGGGGTCGTGTATACATGTGTATGAGTGTGCATGTGCATGCATGTATATGTACGCATGCATGTGGGTGTACAAAGTGTGCGAGTATGAGTGTGTGTATGGGTATGTGTGCATGTGCATATGTGTATGAGTTTGAGTATGTGTATGGGTGTGTGTATGCGTGTGCATGTGTGAACATGTGTGTGCATGTGTGTGTATGTGCATGTATGTATTCGTGTCCCCACATATTTGTGTAAATGTGTGTGAGTGTGCATGAGTGTAAATGTGTGCGAGAGTGTATGTGTGGGTGCATATATGTGTATATGCGTGTGCGTGTGTATGCATGTATGTGTGTGCACATATGTGTGCGAGTGAAAGTGTGTGTGGGTGTGTGCCAGTGTGTGCGCAGGTGTGCATATGCATGTGTGTATGTGTGTTCGAGTGTCTGTGTGTGAGAGGGTGTGTGTATGTGTGTGCATGAGTGTGGGTGCACACTCACACGAGCGTATGCTCACGTGCAGGTGTGGGTGCATATTTGTGTGGTTGTAGAAGGCACTCGTCCAAGCATACCAGGTCTCTTCATTGTTGGAGCAGATGTGAGCACTTGCAAGAGCCCCCAAGATCAGGCTTATTAATCTTGACATTCCTTTATAGAAAGAGGAGATGAGGAATGTCACTGAATCCCCAACCGGGGTTCTGACCACTCCCTCCCCCCATACCTCTCAGTCATTCATTTCTGTGCTGATTGCACACTCCTTGCGCTGGAACATGACAGCATAATGAGACCGTGGAGGGGTGCTCAGTTTGTGCATCTATGAGGAAGTGGTTATCACTGGCACAAGAATACTGGGTGGTGTGGATGCTTTGGGGTCACCCATACTCCTGCAGGTAACCCCTCACCCTTGCTCTGTGAGCCCAAAGACCTATTGGTTTTACAACTTTGACTTCGTTGGCCAGCATTTTGGGTTGTCACTGGGACTCCAGAAAGAGGGGGTAGATATTTGATCTTCCTGGGGAAAAATTCTCATAACTATGTGGGTCCACGTGTGTGCATTTGCAGTTAGAGGTCAGAAGTCAACCTTCAATGTTATTCTTTGGGTGTCATCTGCCTTCTTTTTAAAGACAGGGTCACTAATTTGCTAATCAGGCCAGTGGACTCCAGGGATCTATCTATCTCTACCTTTTCAGAGTTAGAATTACAGGCCCATTCGACCACACCTAGCTTTTGAAATGTGGGTTGTAGGTATTGAACTTGGGCCCTTGTGATTGCGTGGAAAACACTTTACCAGCTGGGCTCTCGGGGTCTTCTATAGCCTTGTCAAAAGATGGGGAAGACCCTGGGAGACACTTGTCATTTCAGAAACAGTGTTGGGTCTAAATCTCATGGGACCCATAGCAGACAGGAGGCTCTGGGAACACATGATGGAGAGAACCCAGTCTCCTAGGGTTAGCAACATGCAGAGCTAAACTGCGCTACTCAGTGCCTGGAGAAAGCATTTCGGTGGGTTTAAGCACAGCTAAGTCCCAGAAGAGGGAGTGTGAAGGCTGCATGAAAATCAGAGAAGCATGCAGAAGAAGCAGATTCGAGCTGATTTCTGGAAGAGCCAAGATTGCCCCAGGCAAAAAGGAATAGAGGAACCCTAAAGTGTTGATCCGACCTCAACATGCATGGTTCGTGTCCCAGCTCAATTACTTGCTAGTTCTGTGTTTGAGGCAAGTTCCTTGACTCATCTGTGCTATTTTGCTTTTGAGGGAAATCTTTGTTGGGGGGAGGGGATCAACTTTAGTTGGGTTTAACTATGTACCATTAGTCGTCACTTGTCACTTATTTAAAGTCCAGAGATTGGTGGTTTTCAAGCTTCGTGGAGTTGTGTAAGCCGTTGTCGTAAGCTGCACTTCAGGACACGTTTGTCACCACCCAAGGGAAAGTCATTCCAAGAGAGAGAAATGGGGAACTGGGCAGAGCGACACTTGTATATGGAGGATGGCTGCAAGTTCAAGGCTATCCTGGGCTACATGAGTCCTCATTAAAAGAAGGAAAGCGGGTTGGGGATTTAGCTCAGTGGTAGAGCGCTTGCCTAGGAAGCACAAGGCCCTGGGTTTGGTCCCCAGCTCCGGGGGGGGGGGGTGAAGAAGAAGGAAAGCAGGCAAGAGGAGGGAGGGGCTGTGGGGAGATTAGCTATGATCAAAGTGAATCATGGTAATGGGAGGTGGAGGTCATAAGTTGAGCCAGGGATCAGTCACAAGTTGTGATGTTGATCATTTCGAGAAGATTAGAGCCCCAGAGACAATGATTGAAGAGGTTTGCAACAACCGTCTAGGAAGGAAAGTCTATGTCAAGTTCAACACCGACAACACCCACCATCGAGGACTTGAAGAAACTGAGAGTGGCCCAAAATGGCACCCACTGGGATAGGATCGTTATTAAAAAGTGACACATGATTTTTAAGGGCTACCTGTCTCTGGGAGACTATGAAATCCATGTTGGAATGAGCCAACAAGGGGGAATTCTTTTTTCTTGCCCTGGCCTTCTGCTCCTACCCACCACATTTGACACTGGCTTAGATGCTCACTTTTAACAATTTCACATGAATAAAAACTTTGATAATAGATAGATAGATAGATAGATAGATAGATAGATAGATAGATAAATTAGAGAGTAGAGAATAGATAGATAGATAGATAGATAGATAGATAGATAGATAGATAGATAAATTAGAGAGTAGAGATTAGGAAAGAGAAGGGGGGTGAGCAGGAGTTTGAGTAGAGGTGCCTATTGGTTGAGTGGGTGATTCATGCTAATTCCAGAGGTCATGGATTATTTTTTTAAAAATTTCAAGTACCAAGAGTGGAATACTTCTCT